>NW_025746646.1:0-96710 GCF_021184085.1 Oncorhynchus gorbuscha
CTTCTACTTTCCCTCACGGTCAGGAGACTGTCTAGTCACGGTCAGTAGACTGTCTAGTCAGGGTCAGGAGACTGTCTAGTCAGGGTCAGGAGACTGTCTAGTCAGGGTCAGGAGACTGTCTAGTCAGGGTCAGTAGACTGTCTAGTCACGGTCAGTAGACTGTCTAGTCAGGGTCAGTAGACTGTCTAGTCAGGAGACTGTCTAGTCAGGGTCAGGAGACTGTCTAGTCAGGGTCAGGAGACTGTCTAGTCAGGGTCAGGAGACTGTCTAGTCAGGGTCAGTAGACTGTCTAGTCAGGGTCAGTAGACTGTCTAGTCAGGGTCAGGAGACTGTCTAGTCAGGGTCAGGAGACTGTCTAGTCAGGGTCAGGAGACTCTAGTCAGGGTCAGGAGACTGTCTAGTCAGGGTCAGGAGACTGTCTAGTCAGGGTCAGGAGACTGTCTAGTCAGGATCAGGAGACTGTCTAGTCAGGGTCAGGAGACTGTCTAGTCAGGGTCAGGAGACTGTCTAGTCAGGGTCAGGAGACTGTCTAGTCAGGGTCAGGAGACTGTCTAGTCAGGGTCAGGAGACTGTCTAGTCAGGGTCAGGAGACTGTCTAGTCAGGGTCAGGAGACTGTCTAGTCAGGGTCAGGAGACTAGTCAGGGTCAGTAGACTCTGGTCGGGAGACTGTCTAGTCAGGGTCAGGAGACTGTCTAGTCAGGGTCAGGAGACTCTAGTCAGGGTCAGGATACTAGTCAGGGTCAGTAGACTCTAGTCGGGAGACTGTCTAGTCAGGGTCAGTAGACTGTCTAGTCAGGGTCAGGAGACTCTAGTCAGGGTCAGGAGACTGTCTAGTCAGGGTCAGGAGACTGTCTAGTCAGGGTCAGTAGACTCTAGTCAGGGTCAGTAGACTGTCTAGTCAGGGTCAGGAGACTCTAGTCAGGGTCAGGAGACTGTCTAGTCAGGGTCAGGAGACTGTCTAGTCAGGGTCAGGAGACTGTCTAGTCAGGGTCAGTAGACTCTAGTCACGGTCAGTAGACTGTCTAGTCACGGTCAGTAGACTGTCTAGTCAGGGTCAGGAGACTGTCTAGTCAGGGTCAGGAGACTCTAGTCAGGGTCAGGAGACTGTCTAGTCAGGGTCAGGAGACTGTCTAGTCAGGGTCAGGAGACTGTCTAGTCAGGGTCAGTAGACTGTCTAGTCACGGTCAGTAGACTGTCTAGTCAGGAGACTGTCTAGTCAGGGTCAGTAGACTGTCTAGTCAGGGTCAGGAGACTGTCTAGTCAGGAGACTGTCTAGTCAGGGTCAGTAGACTGTCTAGTCAGGGTCAGAGACTGTCTAGTCAGGGTCAGAGACTGTCTAGTCAGGGTCAGGAGACTGTCTAGTCAGGGTCAGGAGACTGTCTAGTCAGGGTCAGGAGACTGTCTAGTCAGGGTCAGGAGACTGTCTAGTCAGGAGACTGTCTAGTCAGGGTCAGTAGACTGTCTAGTCAGGGTCAGAGACTGTCTAGTCAGGGGAGACTGTCTAGTCAGGGTCAGTAGACTGTCTAGTCAGGGTCAGGAGACTGTCTAGTCAGGGTCAGTAGACTGTCTAGTCAGGGTCAGGAGACTGTCTAGTCAGGGTCAGGAGACTAGTCAGGGTCAGTAGACTGTCTAGTCAGGGTCAGGAGACTGTCTAGTCAGGGTCAGGAGACTGTCTAGTCACGGTCAGGAGACTGTCTAGTCAGGGTCAGGAGACTGTCTAGTCAGGGTCAGGGAGACTGTCTAGTCAGGGTCAGGAGACTGTCTAGTCAGGGACAGGAGACTCTAGTCAGGGTCAGGAGACTGTCTAGTCAGGGTCAGGAGACTCTAGTCAGGGTCAGGAGACTCTAGTCAGGGTCAGGAGACTGTCTAGTCAGGGTCAGGAGACTGTCTAGTCAGGGTCAGGAGACTGTCTAGTCAGGGTCAGTAGACTCTAGTCACGGTCAGTAGACTGTCTAGTCACGGTCAGTAGACTGTCTAGTCAGGGTCAGGAGACTCTAGTCAGGGTCAGGAGACTGTCTAGTCAGGGTCAGTAGACTGTCTAGTCAGGGTCAGAGACTGTCTAGTGACGGTCAGTAGACTGTCTAGTCACGGTCAGGAGACTGTCTAGTCAGGGTCAGGAGACTGTCTAGTCAGGGTCAGGAGACTGTCTAGTCAGGGTCAGGAGACTGTCTAGTCACGGTCAGGAGACTGTCTAGTCAGGAGACTGTCTAGTCAGGGTCAGGAGACTGTCTAGTCAGGGTCAAGAGACTGTCTAGTCAGGGTCAGGAGACTGTCTAATCAGGGTCAGTAGACTGTCTAGTTAGGGTCAGGAGACTGTCTAGTCAGGGTCAGGAGACTGTCTAGTCACGGTCAGGAGACTGTCTAGTCAGGAGACTGTCTAGTCAGGGTCAGGAGACTGTCTAGTCAGGGTCAAGAGACTGTCTAGTCAGGGTCAGGAGACTGTCTAGTCAGGGTCAGGAGACTGTCTAGTCAGGGTCAGGAGACTGTCTAGTCAGGGTCAGGAGACTGTCTAGTCAGGGTCAAGAGACTGTCTAGTCAGGGTCAGTAGACTGTCTAGTCAGGGTCAGGAGACTGTCTAGTCAGGGTCAGGAGACTGTCTAGTCAGGAGACTGTCTAGTCAGGGTCAGGAGACTGTCTAGTCAGGGTCAGTAGACTGTCTAGTCAGGGTCAGTAGACTGTCTAGTCAGGGTCAGAGACTGTCTAGTCAGGGTTAGGAGACTGTCTAGTCAGGATCAGGAGACTGTCTAGTCAGGGTCAGGAGACTGTCTAGTCACGGTCAGGAGACTGTCTAGTCACGGTCAGTAGACTGTCTAGTCAGGGTCAGTAGACTGTCTAGTCAGGGTCAGTAGACTGTCTAGTCAGGGTCAGGAGACTGTCTAGTCAGGGTCAGGAGACTGTCTAGTCAGGGTCAGGAGACTGTCTAGTCAGGGTCAGGAGACTGTCTAGTCACGGTCAGTAGACTGTCTAGTCAGGATCAGGAGACTGTCTAGTCACGGTCAGGAGACTGTCTAGTCAGGATCAGGAGACTGTCTAGTCAGGGTCAGGAGACTGTCTAGTCAGGGTCAGGAGACTGTCTAGTCAGGGTCAGGAGACTGTCTAGTCAGGGTCAGGAGACTGTCTAGTCAGGGTCAGGAGACTGTCTAGTCAGGATCAGGAGACTGTCTAGTCAGGGTCAGGAGACTGTCTAGTCAGGATCAGGAGACTAGTCAGGGTCAGGAGACTGTCTAGTCAGGGTCAGTAGACTGTCTAGTCAGGAGACTGTCTAGTCACGGTCAGTAGACTGTCTAGTCAGGGTCAGGAGACTGTCTAGTCAGGAGACTGTCTAGTCACGGTCAGGAGACTGTCTAGTCAGGGTCAGGAGACTGTCTAGTCAGCGTCAGGAGACTGTCTAGTCAGGGTCAGGAGACTGTCTAGTCACGGTCAGTAGACTGTCTAGTCAGGGTCAGGAGACTGTCTAGTCAGGAGACTGTCTAGTCAGGGTCAGGAGACTGTCTAGTCAGGGTCAGGAGACTGTCTAGTCAGGGTCAGGAGACTAGTCAGGGTCAGTAGACTCTGGTCGGGAGACTGTCTAGTCAGGGTCAGGAGACTGTCTAGTCAGGGTCAGGAGACTCTAGTCAGGGTCAGGATACTAGTCAGGGTCAGTAGACTCTAGTCGGGAGACTGTCTAGTCAGGGTCAGGAGACTGTCTAGTCAGGGTCAAGAGACTGTCTAGTCAGGGTCAGTAGACTGTCTAGTCAGGGTCAGGAGACTGTCTAGTCAGGGTCAGGAGACTGTCTAGTCAGGAGACTGTCTAGTCAGGGTCAGGAGACTGTCTAGTCAGGGTCAGGAGACTGTCTAGTCAGGGTCAGTAGACTGTCTAGTCAGGGTCAGGAGACTGTCTAGTCAGGGTTAGGAGACTGTCTAGTCAGGATCAGGAGACTGTCTAGTCAGGGTCAGGAGACTGTCTAGTCACGGTCAGGAGACTGTCTAGTCACGGTCAGTAGACTGTCTAGTCAGGGTCAGTAGACTGTCTAGTCAGGGTCAGTAGACTGTCTAGTCAGGGTCAGGAGACTGTCTAGTCAGGGTCAGGAGACTGTCTAGTCAGGGTCAGGAGACTGTCTAGTCAGGGTCAGGAGACTGTCTAGTCACGGTCAGTAGACTGTCTAGTCAGGATCAGGAGACTGTCTAGTCACGGTCAGGAGACTGTCTAGTCAGGATCAGGAGACTGTCTAGTCAGGGTCAGGAGACTGTCTAGTCAGGGTCAGGAGACTGTCTAGTCAGGGTCAGGAGACTGTCTAGTCAGGGTCAGGAGACTGTCTAGTCAGGGTCAGGAGACTGTCTAGTCAGGATCAGGAGACTGTCTAGTCAGGGTCAGGAGACTGTCTAGTCAGGATCAGGAGACTAGTCAGGGTCAGGAGACTGTCTAGTCAGGGTCAGTAGACTGTCTAGTCAGGAGACTGTCTAGTCACGGTCAGTAGACTGTCTAGTCAGGGTCAGGAGACTGTCTAGTCAGGAGACTGTCTAGTCACGGTCAGGAGACTGTCTAGTCAGGGTCAGGAGACTGTCTAGTCAGCGTCAGGAGACTGTCTAGTCAGGGTCAGGAGACTGTCTAGTCACGGTCAGTAGACTGTCTAGTCAGGGTCAGGAGACTGTCTAGTCAGGAGACTGTCTAGTCAGGGTCAGGAGACTGTCTAGTCAGGGTCAGGAGACTGTCTAGTCAGGGTCAGGAGACTAGTCAGGGTCAGTAGACTCTGGTCGGGAGACTGTCTAGTCAGGGTCAGGAGACTGTCTAGTCAGGGTCAGGAGACTCTAGTCAGGGTCAGGATACTAGTCAGGGTCAGTAGACTCTAGTCGGGAGACTGTCTAGTCAGGGTCAGTAGACTGTCTAGTCAGGGTCAGGAGACTCTAGTCAGGGTCAGGAGACTGTCTAGTCAGGGTCAGGAGACTGTCTAGTCAGGGTCAGTAGACTCTAGTCAGGGTCAGTAGACTGTCTAGTCAGGGTCAGGAGACTCTAGTCAGGGTCAGGAGACTGTCTAGTCAGGGTCAGGAGACTGTCTAGTCAGGGTCAGGAGACTGTCTAGTCAGGGTCAGTAGACTCTAGTCACGGTCAGTAGACTGTCTAGTCACGGTCAGTAGACTGTCTAGTCAGGGTCAGGAGACTGTCTAGTCAGGGTCAGGAGACTGTCTAGTCAGGGTCAGGAGACTGTCTAGTCAGGGTCAGGAGACTGTCTAGTCAGGGTCAGGAGACTGTCTAGTCAGGGTCAGTAGACTGTCTAGTCACGGTCAGTAGACTGTCTAGTCAGGAGACTGTCTAGTCAGGGTCAGTAGACTGTCTAGTCAGGGTCAGGAGACTGTCTAGTCAGGAGACTGTCTAGTCAGGGTCAGTAGACTGTCTAGTCAGGGTCAGGAGACTGTCTAGTCAGGGTCAGGAGACTGTCTAGTCAGGGTCAGGAGACTGTCTAGTCAGGGTCAGGAGACTGTCTAGTCAGGGTCAGGAGACTGTCTAGTCAGGGTCAGGAGACTGTCTAGTCAGGAGACTGTCTAGTCAGGGTCAGTAGACTGTCTAGTCAGGGTCAGGAGACTGTCTAGTCAGGAGACTGTCTAGTCAGGGTCAGTAGACTGTCTAGTCAGGGTCAGGAGACTGTCTAGTCAGGGTCAGTAGACTGTCTAGTCAGGGTCAGGAGACTGTCTAGTCAGGGTCAGGAGACTAGTCAGGGTCAGTAGACTGTCTAGTCAGGGTCAGGAGACTGTCTAGTCAGGGTCAGGAGACTGTCTAGTCACGGTCAGGAGACTGTCTAGTCAGGGTCAGGAGACTGTCTAGTCAGGGTCAGGAGACTGTCTAGTCAGGGTCAGGAGACTGTCTAGTCAGGGACAGGAGACTCTAGTCAGGGTCAGGAGACTGTCTAGTCAGGGTCAGGAGACTCTAGTCAGGGTCAGGAGACTCTAGTCAGGGTCAGGAGACTGTCTAGTCAGGGTCAGGAGACTGTCTAGTCAGGGTCAGGAGACTGTCTAGTCAGGGTCAGTAGACTCTAGTCACGGTCAGTAGACTGTCTAGTCACGGTCAGTAGACTGTCTAGTCAGGGTCAGGAGACTCTAGTCAGGGTCAGGAGACTGTCTAGTCAGGGTCAGTAGACTGTCTAGTCAGGGTCAGGAGACTGTCTAGTGACGGTCAGTAGACTGTCTAGTCACGGTCAGGAGACTGTCTAGTCAGGGTCAGGAGACTGTCTAGTCAGGGTCAGGAGACTGTCTAGTCAGGGTCAGGAGACTGTCTAGTCACGGTCAGGAGACTGTCTAGTCAGGAGACTGTCTAGTCAGGGTCAGTAGACTGTCTAGTCAGGGTCAGGAGACTGTCTAGTGACGGTCAGTAGACTGTCTAGTCACGGTCAGGAGACTGTCTAGTCAGGGTCAGGAGACTGTCTAGTCAGGGTCAGGAGACTGTCTAGTCAGGGTCAGGAGACTGTCTAGTCACGGTCAGGAGACTGTCTAGTCAGGAGACTGTCTAGTCAGGGTCAGGAGACTGTCTAGTCAGGGTCAAGAGACTGTCTAGTCAGGGTCAGGAGACTGTCTAGTCAGGGTCAGTAGACTGTCTAGTTAGGGTCAGGAGACTGTCTAGTCAGGGTCAGGAGACTGTCTAGTCACGGTCAGGAGACTGTCTAGTCAGGAGACTGTCTAGTCAGGGTCAGGAGACTGTCTAGTCAGGGTCAAGAGACTGTCTAGTCAGGGTCAGGAGACTGTCTAGTCAGGGTCAGGAGACTGTCTAGTCAGGGTCAGGAGACTGTCTAGTCAGGGTCAGGAGACTGTCTAGTCAGGGTCAAGAGACTGTCTAGTCAGGGTCAGTAGACTGTCTAGTCAGGGTCAGGAGACTGTCTAGTCAGGAGACTGTCTAGTCAGGGTCAGGAGACTGTCTAGTCAGGGTCAGTAGACTGTCTAGTCAGGGTCAGTAGACTGTCTAGTCAGGGTCAGGAGACTGTCTAGTCAGGGTCAGGAGACTGTCTAGTCAGGGTTAGGAGACTGTCTAGTCAGGGTCAGGAGACTGTCTAGTCAGGGTCAGGAGACTGTCTAGTCACGGTCAGGAGACTGTCTAGTCACGGTCAGTAGACTGTCTAGTCAGGGTCAGTAGACTGTCTAGTCAGGGTCAGTAGACTGTCTAGTCAGGGTCAGGAGACTGTCTAGTCAGGGTCAGGAGACTGTCTAGTCAGGGTCAGGAGACTGTCTAGTCAGGGTCAGGAGACTGTCTAGTCACGGTCAGTAGACTGTCTAGTCAGGATCAGGAGACTGTCTAGTCACGGTCAGGAGACTGTCTAGTCAGGATCAGGAGACTGTCTAGTCAGGGTCAGGAGACTGTCTAGTCAGGGTCAGGAGACTGTCTAGTCAGGGTCAGGAGACTGTCTAGTCAGGGTCAGGAGACTGTCTAGTCAGGGTCAGGAGACTGTCTAGTCAGGATCAGGAGACTGTCTAGTCAGGGTCAGGAGACTGTCTAGTCAGGATCAGGAGACTAGTCAGGGTCAGGAGACTGTCTAGTCAGGGTCAGTAGACTGTCTAGTCAGGAGACTGTCTAGTCACGGTCAGTAGACTGTCTAGTCAGGGTCAGGAGACTGTCTAGTCAGGAGACTGTCTAGTCACGGTCAGGAGACTGTCTAGTCAGGGTCAGGAGACTGTCTAGTCAGCGTCAGGAGACTGTCTAGTCAGGGTCAGGAGACTGTCTAGTCACGGTCAGTAGACTGTCTAGTCAGGGTCAGGAGACTGTCTAGTCAGGAGACTGTCTAGTCACGGTCAGTAGACTGTCTAGTCAGGAGACTGTCTAGTCAGGAGACTGTCTAGTCAGGAGACTGTCTAGTCAGGAGACTGTCTAGTCACGGTCAGTAGACTGTCTAGTCAGGGTCAGGAGACTGTCTAGTCAGGGTCAGGAGACTGTCTAGTCAGGGTCAGGAGACTGTCTAGTCAGGGTCAGGAGACTGTCTAGTCAGGGTCAGGAGACTGTCTAGTCACGGTCAGTAGACTGTCTAGTCAGGGTCAGGAGACTGTCTAGTCAGGATCAGGAGACTGTCTAGTCACGGTCAGGAGACTGTCTAGTCAGGAGACTGTCTAGTCAGGGTCAGTAGACTGTCTAGTCAGGGTCAGGAGACTGTCTAGTCACGGTCAGTAGACTGTCTAGTCACGGTCAGGAGACTGTCTAGTCAGGAGACTGTCTAGTCACGGTCAGGAGACTGTCTAGTCAGGAGACTGTCTAGTCACGGTCAGTAGACTCTAGTCAGGGTCAGGAGACTGTCTAGTCAGGGTCAGGAGACTGTCTAGTCACGGTCAGGAGACTGTCTAGTCAGGGTCAGGAGACTGTCTAGTCAGGGTCAGTAGACTGTCTAGTCAGGGTCAGGAGACTGTCTAGTCAGGGTCAGGAGACTGTCTAGTCAGGGTCAGGAGACTGTCTAGTCAGGGTCAGGAGACTGTCTAGTCAGGGTCAGTAGACTCTAGTCACGGTCAGTAGACTGTCTAGTCACGGTCAGTAGACTGTCTAGTCAGGGTCAGGAGACTCTAGTCAGGGTCAGGAGACTGTCTAGTCAGGGTCAGTAGACTGTCTAGTCAGGGTCAGGAGACTGTCTAGTGACGGTCAGTAGACTGTCTAGTCACGGTCAGGAGACTGTCTAGTCAGGGTCAGGAGACTGTCTAGTCAGGGTCAGGAGACTGTCTAGTCAGGGTCAGGAGACTGTCTAGTCACGGTCAGGAGACTGTCTAGTCAGGAGACTGTCTAGTCAGGGTCAGTAGACTGTCTAGTCAGGGTCAGGAGACTGTCTAGTGACGGTCAGTAGACTGTCTAGTCACGGTCAGGAGACTGTCTAGTCAGGGTCAGGAGACTGTCTAGTCAGGGTCAGGAGACTGTCTAGTCAGGGTCAGGAGACTGTCTAGTCACGGTCAGGAGACTGTCTAGTCAGGAGACTGTCTAGTCAGGGTCAGGAGACTGTCTAGTCAGGGTCAAGAGACTGTCTAGTCAGGGTCAGGAGACTGTCTAGTCAGGGTCAGTAGACTGTCTAGTTAGGGTCAGGAGACTGTCTAGTCAGGGTCAGGAGACTGTCTAGTCACGGTCAGGAGACTGTCTAGTCAGGAGACTGTCTAGTCAGGGTCAGGAGACTGTCTAGTCAGGGTCAAGAGACTGTCTAGTCAGGGTCAGGAGACTGTCTAGTCAGGGTCAGGAGACTGTCTAGTCAGGGTCAGGAGACTGTCTAGTCAGGGTCAGGAGACTGTCTAGTCAGGGTCAGAGACTGTCTAGTCAGGGTCAGGAGACTGTCTAGTCAGGGTCAGGAGACTGTCTAGTCAGGAGACTGTCTAGTCAGGGTCAGGAGACTGTCTAGTCAGGGTCAGTAGACTGTCTAGTCAGGGTCAGTAGACTGTCTAGTCAGGGTCAGGAGACTGTCTAGTCAGGGTCAGGAGACTGTCTAGTCAGGGTTAGGAGACTGTCTAGTCAGGGTCAGGAGACTGTCTAGTCAGGGTCAGGAGACTGTCTAGTCACGGTCAGGAGACTGTCTAGTCACGGTCAGTAGACTGTCTAGTCAGGGTCAGTAGACTGTCTAGTCAGGGTCAGTAGACTGTCTAGTCAGGGTCAGGAGACTGTCTAGTCAGGGTCAGGAGACTGTCTAGTCAGGGTCAGGAGACTGTCTAGTCAGGGTCAGGAGACTGTCTAGTCACGGTCAGTAGACTGTCTAGTCAGGATCAGGAGACTGTCTAGTCACGGTCAGGAGACTGTCTAGTCAGGATCAGGAGACTGTCTAGTCAGGGTCAGGAGACTGTCTAGTCAGGGTCAGGAGACTGTCTAGTCAGGGTCAGGAGACTGTCTAGTCAGGGTCAGGAGACTGTCTAGTCAGGGTCAGGAGACTGTCTAGTCAGGATCAGGAGACTGTCTAGTCAGGGTCAGGAGACTGTCTAGTCAGGATCAGGAGACTAGTCAGGGTCAGGAGACTGTCTAGTCAGGGTCAGTAGACTGTCTAGTCAGGAGACTGTCTAGTCACGGTCAGTAGACTGTCTAGTCAGGGTCAGGAGACTGTCTAGTCAGGAGACTGTCTAGTCACGGTCAGGAGACTGTCTAGTCAGGGTCAGGAGACTGTCTAGTCAGCGTCAGGAGACTGTCTAGTCAGGGTCAGGAGACTGTCTAGTCACGGTCAGTAGACTGTCTAGTCAGGGTCAGGAGACTGTCTAGTCAGGAGACTGTCTAGTCACGGTCAGTAGACTGTCTAGTCAGGAGACTGTCTAGTCAGGAGACTGTCTAGTCAGGAGACTGTCTAGTCAGGAGACTGTCTAGTCACGGTCAGTAGACTGTCTAGTCAGGGTCAGGAGACTGTCTAGTCAGGGTCAGGAGACTGTCTAGTCAGGGTCAGGAGACTGTCTAGTCAGGGTCAGGAGACTGTCTAGTCAGGGTCAGGAGACTGTCTAGTCACGGTCAGTAGACTGTCTAGTCAGGGTCAGGAGACTGTCTAGTCAGGATCAGGAGACTGTCTAGTCACGGTCAGGAGACTGTCTAGTCAGGAGACTGTCTAGTCAGGGTCAGTAGACTGTCTAGTCAGGGTCAGGAGACTGTCTAGTCACGGTCAGTAGACTGTCTAGTCACGGTCAGGAGACTGTCTAGTCAGGAGACTGTCTAGTCACGGTCAGGAGACTGTCTAGTCAGGAGACTGTCTAGTCACGGTCAGTAGACTCTAGTCAGGGTCAGGAGACTGTCTAGTCAGGGTCAGGAGACTGTCTAGTCACGGTCAGGAGACTGTCTAGTCAGGAGACTGTCTAGTCACGGTCAGGAGACTGTCTAGTCAGGAGACTGTCTAGTCACGGTCAGTAGACTCTAGTCAGGATCAGGAGACTGTCTAGTCAGGATCAGGAGACTGTCTAGTCAGGGTCAGGAGACTGTCTAGTCAGGGTCAGGAGACTGTCTAGTCAGGGTCAGGAGACTGTCTAGTCAGGGTCAGGAGACTGTCTAGTCAGGGTCAGGAGACTGTCTAGTCAGGAGACTGTCTAGTCAGGAGACTGTCTAGTCAGGAGACTGTCTAGTCAGGGTCAGGAGACTGTCTAGTCAGGGTCAGTAGACTGTCTAGTCAGGGTCAGGAGACTGTCTAGTCAGGGTCAGGAGACTGTCTAGTCAGGGTCAGGAGACTGTCTAGTCAGGAGACTGTCTAGTCAGGGTCAGGAGACTGTCTAGTCAGGAGACTGTCTAGTCAGGGTCAGTAGACTGTCTAGTCAGGGTCAGGAGACTGTCTAGTCAGGGTCAGGAGACTGTCTAGTCAGGGTCAGGAGACTGTCTAGTCAGGAGACTGTCTAGTCAGGGTCAGTAGACTGTCTAGTCAGGGTCAGGAGACTGTCTAGTCAGGGTCAGGAGACTCTAGTCAGGGTCAGGAGACTAGTCACGGTCAGGAGACTGTCTAGTCAGGGTCAGGAGACTGTCTAGTCAGGGTCAGTAGACTGTCTAGTCAGGGTCAGGAGACTGTCTAGTCAGGGTCAGGAGACTGTCTAGTCAGGAGACTGTCTAGTCACGGTCAGTAGACTGTCTAGTCAGGAGACTGTCTAGTCAGGGTCAGGAGACTGTCTAGTCAGGGTCAGGAGACTGTCTAGTCAGGAGACTGTCTAGTCAGGGTCAGGAGACTAGTCAGGGTCAGGAGACTGTCTAGTCAGGGTCAGGAGACTGTCTAGTCAGGGTCAGTAGACTGTCTAGTCAGGGTCAGGAGACTGTCTAGTCAGGGTCAGGAGACTGTCTAGTCAGGGTCAGGAGACTGTCTAGTCAGGGTCAGGAGACTGTCTAGTCAGGGTCAGGAGACTAGTCAGGGTCAGTAGACTGTCTAGTCAGGGTCAGTAGACTGTCTAGTCAGGGTTAGGAGACTGTCTAGTCAGGAGACTGTCTAGTCAGGGTCAGTAGACTGTCTAGTCAGGGTTAGGAGACTGTCTAGTCAGGGTCAGGAGACTGTCTAGTCAGGGTCAGTAGACTGTCTAGTCAGGGTCAGTAGACTGTCTAGTCACGGTCAGGAGACTGTCTAGTCAGGGTCAGGAGACTGTCTAGTCAGGGTCAGTAGACTCTAGTCACGGTCAGTAGACTGTCTAGTCACGGTCAGTAGACTGTCTAGTCAGGGTCAGGAGACTCTAGTCAGGGTCAGGAGACTGTCTAGTCAGGGTCAGTAGACTGTCTAGTCAGGGTCAGGAGACTGTCAGTGACGGTCAGTAGACTGTCTAGTCACGGTCAGGAGACTGTCTAGTCAGGGTCAGGAGACTGTCTAGTCAGGGTCAGGAGACTGTCTAGTCAGGGTCAGGAGACTGTCTAGTCACGGTCAGGAGACTGTCTAGTCAGGAGACTGTCTAGTCAGGGTCAGTAGACTGTCTAGTCAGGGTCAGGAGACTGTCTAGTGACGGTCAGTAGACTGTCTAGTCACGGTCAGGAGACTGTCTAGTCAGGGTCAGGAGACTGTCTAGTCAGGGTCAGGAGACTGTCTAGTCAGGGTCAGGAGACTGTCTAGTCACGGTCAGGAGACTGTCTAGTCAGGAGACTGTCTAGTCAGGGTCAGTAGACTGTCTAGTTAGGGTCAGGAGACTGTCTAGTCAGGGTCAGGAGACTGTCTAGTCACGGTCAGGAGACTGTCTAGTCAGGAGACTGTCTAGTCAGGGTCAGGAGACTGTCTAGTCAGGGTCAAGAGACTGTCTAGTCAGGGTCAGGAGACTGTCTAGTCAGGGTCAGGAGACTGTCTAGTCAGGGTCAGGAGACTGTCTAGTCAGGGTCAGGAGACTGTCTAGTCAGGGTCAAGAGACTGTCTAGTCAGGGTCAGTAGACTGTCTAGTCAGGGTCAGGAGACTGTCTAGTCAGGGTCAGGAGACTGTCTAGTCAGGAGACTGTCTAGTCAGGGTCAGGAGACTGTCTAGTCAGGGTCAGTAGACTGTCTAGTCAGGGTCAGTAGACTGTCTAGTCAGGGTCAGGAGACTGTCTAGTCAGGGTTAGGAGACTGTCTAGTCAGGGTCAGGAGACTGTCTAGTCAGGGTCAGGAGACTGTCTAGTCACGGTCAGGAGACTGTCTAGTCACGGTCAGTAGACTGTCTAGTCAGGGTCAGTAGACTGTCTAGTCAGGGTCAGTAGACTGTCTAGTCAGGGTCAGGAGACTGTCTAGTCAGGGTCAGGAGACTGTCTAGTCAGGGTCAGGAGACTGTCTAGTCAGGGTCAGGAGACTGTCTAGTCACGGTCAGTAGACTGTCTAGTCAGGATCAGGAGACTGTCTAGTCACGGTCAGGAGACTGTCTAGTCAGGATCAGGAGACTGTCTAGTCAGGGTCAGGAGACTGTCTAGTCAGGGTCAGGAGACTGTCTAGTCAGGGTCAGGAGACTGTCTAGTCAGGGTCAGGAGACTGTCTAGTCAGGGTCAGGAGACTGTCTAGTCAGGATCAGGAGACTGTCTAGTCAGGGTCAGGAGACTGTCTAGTCAGGATCAGGAGACTAGTCAGGGTCAGGAGACTGTCTAGTCAGGGTCAGTAGACTGTCTAGTCAGGAGACTGTCTAGTCACGGTCAGTAGACTGTCTAGTCAGGGTCAGGAGACTGTCTAGTCAGGAGACTGTCTAGTCACGGTCAGGAGACTGTCTAGTCAGGGTCAGGAGACTGTCTAGTCAGCGTCAGGAGACTGTCTAGTCAGGGTCAGGAGACTGTCTAGTCACGGTCAGTAGACTGTCTAGTCAGGGTCAGGAGACTGTCTAGTCAGGAGACTGTCTAGTCACGGTCAGTAGACTGTCTAGTCAGGAGACTGTCTAGTCAGGAGACTGTCTAGTCAGGAGACTGTCTAGTCAGGAGACTGTCTAGTCACGGTCAGTAGACTGTCTAGTCAGGGTCAGGAGACTGTCTAGTCAGGGTCAGGAGACTGTCTAGTCAGGGTCAGGAGACTGTCTAGTCAGGGTCAGGAGACTGTCTAGTCAGGGTCAGGAGACTGTCTAGTCACGGTCAGTAGACTGTCTAGTCAGGGTCAGGAGACTGTCTAGTCAGGATCAGGAGACTGTCTAGTCACGGTCAGGAGACTGTCTAGTCAGGAGACTGTCTAGTCAGGGTCAGTAGACTGTCTAGTCAGGGTCAGGAGACTGTCTAGTCACGGTCAGTAGACTGTCTAGTCACGGTCAGGAGACTGTCTAGTCAGGAGACTGTCTAGTCACGGTCAGGAGACTGTCTAGTCAGGAGACTGTCTAGTCACGGTCAGTAGACTCTAGTCAGGGTCAGGAGACTGTCTAGTCAGGGTCAGGAGACTGTCTAGTCACGGTCAGGAGACTGTCTAGTCAGGAGACTGTCTAGTCACGGTCAGGAGACTGTCTAGTCAGGAGACTGTCTAGTCACGGTCAGTAGACTCTAGTCAGGATCAGGAGACTGTCTAGTCAGGATCAGGAGACTGTCTAGTCAGGGTCAGGAGACTGTCTAGTCAGGGTCAGGAGACTGTCTAGTCAGGGTCAGGAGACTGTCTAGTCAGGGTCAGGAGACTGTCTAGTCAGGGTCAGGAGACTGTCTAGTCAGGAGACTGTCTAGTCAGAGACTGTCTAGTCAGGAGACTGTCTAGTCAGGGTCAGGAGACTGTCTAGTCAGGGTCAGTAGACTGTCTAGTCAGGGTCAGGAGACTGTCTAGTCAGGGTCAGGAGACTGTCTAGTCAGGGTCAGGAGACTGTCTAGTCAGGAGACTGTCTAGTCAGGGTCAGGAGACTGTCTAGTCAGGAGACTGTCTAGTCAGGGTCAGTAGACTGTCTAGTCAGGGTCAGGAGACTGTCTAGTCAGGGTCAGGAGACTGTCTAGTCAGGGTCAGGAGACTGTCTAGTCAGGAGACTGTCTAGTCAGGGTCAGTAGACTGTCTAGTCAGGGTCAGGAGACTGTCTAGTCAGGGTCAGGAGACTCTAGTCAGGGTCAGGAGACTAGTCACGGTCAGGAGACTGTCTAGTCAGGGTCAGGAGACTGTCTAGTCAGGGTCAGTAGACTGTCTAGTCAGGGTCAGGAGACTGTCTAGTCAGGAGACTGTCTAGTCACGGTCAGTAGACTGTCTAGTCAGGAGACTGTCTAGTCAGGGTCAGGAGACTGTCTAGTCAGGGTCAGGAGACTGTCTAGTCAGGAGACTGTCTAGTCAGGGTCAGGAGACTAGTCAGGGTCAGGAGACTGTCTAGTCAGGGTCAGGAGACTGTCTAGTCAGGGTCAGTAGACTGTCTAGTCAGGGTCAGGAGACTGTCTAGTCAGGGTCAGGAGACTGTCTAGTCAGGGTCAGGAGACTGTCTAGTCAGGGTCAGGAGACTGTCTAGTCAGGGTCAGGAGACTAGTCAGGGTCAGTAGACTGTCTAGTCAGGGTCAGTAGACTGTCTAGTCAGGGTTAGGAGACTGTCTAGTCAGGAGACTGTCTAGTCAGGGTCAGTAGACTGTCTAGTCAGGGTTAGGAGACTGTCTAGTCAGGGTCAGGAGACTGTCTAGTCAGGGTCAGGAGACTGTCTAGTCAGGGTCAGTAGACTGTCTAGTCAGGGTCAGTAGACTGTCTAGTCACGGTCAGGAGACTGTCTAGTCAGGGTCAGGAGACTGTCTAGTCAGGGTCAGTAGACTGTCTAGTCAGGGTCAGGAGACTGTCTAGTCAGGGTCAGTAGACTGTCTAGTCACGGTCAGGAGACTGTCTAGTCAGGGTCAGTAGACTGTCTAGTCAGGGTCAGGAGACTGTCTAGTCAGGGTCAGGAGACTGTCTAGTCAGGGTCAGTAGACTGTCTAGTCAGGGTTAGGAGACTGTCTAGTCAGTAGACTGTCTAGTCAGGGTCAGTAGACTGTCTAGTCAGGGTCAGGAGACTGTCTAGTCAGGGTCAGTAGACTGTCTAGTCAGGGTTAGGAGACTGTCTAGTCAGTAGACTGTCTAGTCAGGGTCAGTAGACTGTCTAGTCAGGGTCAGGAGACTGTCTAGTCAGGGTCAGGAGACTGTCTAGTCAGGGTCAGGAGACTGTCTAGTCAGGGTCAGGAGACTGTCTAGTCAGGAGACTGTCTAGTCAGGAGACTGTCTAGTCAGGAGACTGTCTAGTCAGGGTCAGGAGACTGTCTAGTCAGGGTCAGTAGACTGTCTAGTCAGGGTCAGGAGACTGTCTAGTCAGGGTCAGGAGACTGTCTAGTCAGGGTCAGGAGACTGTCTAGTCAGGAGACTGTCTAGTCAGGGTCAGGAGACTGTCTAGTCAGGAGACTGTCTAGTCAGGGTCAGTAGACTGTCTAGTCAGGGTCAGGAGACTGTCTAGTCAGGGTCAGGAGACTGTCTAGTCAGGGTCAGGAGACTGTCTAGTCAGGGTCAGGAGACTGTCTAGTCAGGAGACTGTCTAGTCAGGGTCAGTAGACTGTCTAGTCAGGGTCAGGAGACTGTCTAGTCAGGGTCAGGAGACTGTCTAGTCAGGGTCAGGAGACTGTCTAGTCAGGAGACTGTCTAGTCAGGGTCAGTAGACTGTCTAGTCAGGGTCAGGAGACTGTCTAGTCAGGGTCAGGAGACTGTCTAGTCAGGGTCAGGAGACTCTAGTCAGGGTCAGGAGACTAGTCACGGTCAGGAGACTGTCTAGTCAGGGTCAGGAGACTGTCTAGTCAGGGTCAGTAGACTGTCTAGTCAGGGTCAGGAGACTGTCTAGTCAGGAGACTGTCTAGTCACGGTCAGTAGACTGTCTAGTCAGGAGACTGTCTAGTCAGGGTCAGGAGACTGTCTAGTCAGGGTCAGGAGACTGTCTAGTCAGGAGACTGTCTAGTCAGGGTCAGGAGACTAGTCAGGGTCAGGAGACTGTCTAGTCAGGGTCAGGAGACTGTCTAGTCAGGGTCAGTAGACTGTCTAGTCAGGGTCAGGAGACTGTCTAGTCAGGGTCAGGAGACTGTCTAGTCAGGGTCAGGAGACTGTCTAGTCAGGGTCAGGAGACTGTCTAGTCAGGGTCAGGAGACTAGTCAGGGTCAGTAGACTGTCTAGTCAGGGTCAGTAGACTGTCTAGTCAGGGTTAGGAGACTGTCTAGTCAGGAGACTGTCTAGTCAGGGTCAGTAGACTGTCTAGTCAGGGTTAGGAGACTGTCTAGTCAGGGTCAGGAGACTGTCTAGTCAGGGTCAGGAGACTGTCTAGTCAGGGTCAGTAGACTGTCTAGTCAGGGTCAGTAGACTGTCTAGTCACGGTCAGGAGACTGTCTAGTCAGGGTCAGTAGACTGTCTAGTCAGGGTCAGGAGACTGTCTAGTCAGGGTCAGTAGACTGTCTAGTCAGGGTCAGGAGACTGTCTAGTCAGGGTCAGTAGACTGTCTAGTCACGGTCAGGAGACTGTCTAGTCAGGGTCAGTAGACTGTCTAGTCAGGGTCAGGAGACTGTCTAGTCAGGGTCAGTAGACTGTCTAGTCAGGGTCAGGAGACTGTCTAGTCAGGGTCAGTAGACTGTCTAGTCAGGGTTAGGAGACTGTCTAGTCAGTAGACTGTCTAGTCAGGGTCAGTAGACTGTCTAGTCAGGGTCAGGAGACTGTCTAGTCAGGGTCAGTAGACTGTCTAGTCAGGGTTAGGAGACTGTCTAGTCAGTAGACTGTCTAGTCAGGGTCAGTAGACTGTCTAGTCAGGGTCAGGAGACTGTCTAGTCAGGGTCAGGAGACTGTCTAGTCAGGGTCAGGAGACTGTCTAGTCAGGGTCAGGAGACTGTCTAGTCAGGAGACTGTCTAGTCAGGAGACTGTCTAGTCAGGAGACTGTCTAGTCAGGGTCAGGAGACTGTCTAGTCAGGGTCAGTAGACTGTCTAGTCAGGGTCAGGAGACTGTCTAGTCAGGGTCAGGAGACTGTCTAGTCAGGGTCAGGAGACTGTCTAGTCAGGAGACTGTCTAGTCAGGGTCAGGAGACTGTCTAGTCAGGAGACTGTCTAGTCAGGGTCAGTAGACTGTCTAGTCAGGGTCAGGAGACTGTCTAGTCAGGGTCAGGAGACTGTCTAGTCAGGGTCAGGAGACTGTCTAGTCAGGGTCAGGAGACTGTCTAGTCAGGAGACTGTCTAGTCAGGGTCAGTAGACTGTCTAGTCAGGGTCAGGAGACTGTCTAGTCAGGGTCAGGAGACTGTCTAGTCAGGGTCAGGAGACTGTCTAGTCAGGAGACTGTCTAGTCAGGGTCAGGAGACTGTCTAGTCAGGAGACTGTCTAGTCAGGGTCAGTAGACTGTCTAGTCAGGGTCAGTAGACTGTCTAGTCAGGGTCAGGAGACTGTCTAGTCAGGGTCAGGAGACTCTAGTCAGGGTCAGGAGACTAGTCACGGTCAGGAGACTGTCTAGTCAGGGTCAGGAGACTGTCTAGTCAGGGTCAGTAGACTGTCTAGTCAGGGTCAGGAGACTGTCTAGTCAGGAGACTGTCTAGTCACGGTCAGTAGACTGTCTAGTCAGGAGACTGTCTAGTCAGGGTCAGGAGACTGTCTAGTCAGGGTCAGGAGACTGTCTAGTCAGGGTCAGGAGACTGTCTAGTCAGGTTCAGGAGACTGTCTAGTCAGGGTCAGGAGACTGTCTAGTCAGGGTCAGGAGACTGTCTAGTCAGGGTCAGGAGACTGTCTAGTCAGGGTCAAGAGACTGTCTAGTCAGGAGACTGTCTAGTCAGGGTCAGTAGACTGTCTAGTCAGGGTCAGGAGACTGTCTAGTCAGGAGACTGTCTAGTCAGGGTCAGGAGACTAGTCAGGGTCAGGAGACTGTCTAGTCAGGGTCAGGAGACTGTCTAGTCAGGGTCAGTAGACTGTCTAGTCAGGGTCAGGAGACTGTCTAGTCAGGGTCAGGAGACTGTCTAGTCAGGGTCAGGAGACTGTCTAGTCAGGGTCAGTAGACTGTCTAGTCAGGGTCAGTAGACTGTCTAGTCAGGGTTAGGAGACTGTCTAGTCAGGAGACTGTCTAGTCAGGGTCAGTAGACTGTCTAGTCAGGGTTAGGAGACTGTCTAGTCAGGGTCAGGAGACTGTCTAGTCAGGGTCAGGAGACTGTCTAGTCAGGGTCAGTAGACTGTCTAGTCAGGGTCAGTAGACTGTCTGGTCAGGGTCAGTAGACTGTCTGGTCAGGGTCAGTAGACTGTCTAGTCAGGGTCAGTAGACTGTCTAGTCACGGTCAGGAGACTGTCTAGTCAGGGTCAGTAGACTGTCTAGTCAGGGTCAGGAGACTGTCTAGTCAGGGTCAGTAGACTGTCTAGTCAGGGTCAGGAGACTGTCTAGTCAGGGTCAGTAGACTGTCTAGTCAGGGTCAGGAGACTGTCTAGTCAGGGTCAGTAGACTGTCTAGTCAGGGTCAGTAGACTGTCTAGTCAGGGTTAGGAGACTGTCTAGTCAGTAGACTGTCTAGTCAGGGTCAGTAGACTGTCTAGTCAGGGTCAGGAGACTGTCTAGTCAGGGTCAGTAGACTGTCTAGTCAGGGTTAGGAGACTGTCTAGTCAGTAGACTGTCTAGTCAGGGTCAGTAGACTGTCTAGTCAGGGTCAGGAGACTGTCTAGTCAGGGTCAGGAGACTGTCTAGTCAGGGTCAGGAGACTGTCTAGTCAGGGTCAGGAGACTGTCTAGTCAGGAGACTGTCTAGTCAGGAGACTGTCTAGTCAGGAGACTGTCTAGTCAGGGTCAGGAGACTGTCTAGTCAGGGTCAGTAGACTGTCTAGTCAGGGTCAGGAGACTGTCTAGTCAGGGTCAGGAGACTGTCTAGTCAGGGTCAGGAGACTGTCTAGTCAGGAGACTGTCTAGTCAGGGTCAGGAGACTGTCTAGTCAGGAGACTGTCTAGTCAGGGTCAGTAGACTGTCTAGTCAGGGTCAGGAGACTGTCTAGTCAGGGTCAGGAGACTGTCTAGTCAGGGTCAGGAGACTGTCTAGTCAGGGTCAGGAGACTGTCTAGTCAGGAGACTGTCTAGTCAGGGTCAGTAGACTGTCTAGTCAGGGTCAGGAGACTGTCTAGTCAGGGTCAGGAGACTGTCTAGTCAGGGTCAGGAGACTGTCTAGTCAGGAGACTGTCTAGTCAGGGTCAGGAGACTGTCTAGTCAGGAGACTGTCTAGTCAGGGTCAGTAGACTGTCTAGTCAGGGTCAGTAGACTGTCTAGTCAGGGTCAGGAGACTGTCTAGTCAGGGTCAGGAGACTCTAGTCAGGGTCAGGAGACTAGTCACGGTCAGGAGACTGTCTAGTCAGGGTCAGGAGACTGTCTAGTCAGGGTCAGTAGACTGTCTAGTCAGGGTCAGGAGACTGTCTAGTCAGGAGACTGTCTAGTCACGGTCAGTAGACTGTCTAGTCAGGAGACTGTCTAGTCAGGGTCAGGAGACTGTCTAGTCAGGGTCAGGAGACTGTCTAGTCAGGGTCAGGAGACTGTCTAGTCAGGTTCAGGAGACTGTCTAGTCAGGGTCAGGAGACTGTCTAGTCAGGGTCAGGAGACTGTCTAGTCAGGGTCAGGAGACTGTCTAGTCAGGGTCAAGAGACTGTCTAGTCAGGAGACTGTCTAGTCAGGGTCAGTAGACTGTCTAGTCAGGGTCAGGAGACTGTCTAGTCAGGAGACTGTCTAGTCAGGGTCAGGAGACTAGTCAGGGTCAGGAGACTGTCTAGTCAGGGTCAGGAGACTGTCTAGTCAGGGTCAGTAGACTGTCTAGTCAGGGTCAGGAGACTGTCTAGTCAGGGTCAGGAGACTGTCTAGTCAGGGTCAGGAGACTGTCTAGTCAGGGTCAGGAGACTGTCTAGTCAGGGTCAGGAGACTAGTCAGGGTCAGTAGACTGTCTAGTCAGGGTCAGTAGACTGTCTAGTCAGGGTTAGGAGACTGTCTAGTCAGGAGACTGTCTAGTCAGGGTCAGTAGACTGTCTAGTCAGGGTTAGGAGACTGTCTAGTCAGGGTCAGGAGACTGTCTAGTCAGGGTCAGGAGACTGTCTAGTCAGGGTCAGTAGACTGTCTAGTCAGGGTCAGTAGACTGTCTGGTCAGGGTCAGTAGACTGTCTGGTCAGGGTCAGTAGACTGTCTAGTCAGGGTCAGTAGACTGTCTAGTCACGGTCAGGAGACTGTCTAGTCAGGGTCAGTAGACTGTCTAGTCAGGGTCAGGAGACTGTCTAGTCAGGGTCAGTAGACTGTCTAGTCAGGGTCAGGAGACTGTCTAGTCAGGGTCAGTAGACTGTCTAGTCAGGGTCAGGAGACTGTCTAGTCAGGGTCAGTAGACTGTCTAGTCAGGGTCAGGAGACTGTCTAGTCAGGGTCAGGAGACTGTCTAGTCAGGGTCAGTAGACTGTCTAGTCAGGGTTAGGAGACTGTCTAGTCAGTAGACTGTCTAGTCAGGGTCAGTAGACTGTCTAGTCAGGGTCAGGAGACTGTCTAGTCAGGGTCAGTAGACTGTCTAGTCAGGGTTAGGAGACTGTCTAGTCAGTAGACTGTCTAGTCAGGGTCAGTAGACTGTCTAGTCAGGGTCAGGAGACTGTCTAGTCAGGGTCAGGAGACTGTCTAGTCAGGGTCAGGAGACTGTCTAGTCAGGGTCAGGAGACTGTCTAGTCAGGGTTAGGAGACTGTCTAGTCAGGGTCAGGAGACTGTCTAGTCAGGGTCAGGAGACTGTCTAGTCAGGGTCAGGAGACTGTCTAGTCAGGGTCAGTAGACTGTCTAGTCAGGGTCAGTAGACTGTCTAGTCAGGGTCAGGAGACTGTCTAGTCAGGGTCAGTAGACTGTCTAGTCAGGGTCAGTAGACTGTCTAGTCAGGGTCAGTAGACTGTCTAGTCAGGGTCAGTAGACTGTCTAGTCAGGGTCAGGAGACTGTCTAGTCAGGGTCAGGAGACTGTCTAGTCAGGGTTAGGAGACCGATAGGCTCACGGTCAGTAAGCCCAATAGACCTGTATAATAACAGGGGGCCTATGTAGGGGGCCATTTGACCACTATGTAGGGGGCCATTTGACCACTATGTAGGGTGCCATTTGACCACTATGTAGGAGGCCATTTGGGACACAGCCAGAGATATAGTGTTACTGGTGAGGACTTGACAAGGACTTGATATTTCATGACCTGGAGGCAATGAGAATGTCCCTATCTGTATGTACCTGTCTGGGGCCTTCTTTAAACCGAACCCCTTTTTTTCAATTTTCACCTAAAATGACAGACCCAAATCTAACTGCCTGTAGCTCAGGACCTGAAATGACATACCCAAATCTAACTGCCTGTAGCTCAGGACCTAAAATGACATACCCAAATCTAACTGCCTGTAGCTCAGGACCTAAAATGACATACCCAAATCTAACTGCCTGTAGCTCAGGACCTAAAATGACATACCCAAATCTAACTGCCTGTAGCTCAGGACCTAAAATGACATACCCAAATCTAACTGCCTGTAGCTCAGGACCTAAAATGACAGACCCAAATCTAACTGCCTGTAGCTCAGGACCTAAAATGACATACCCAAATCTAACTGCCTGTAGCTCAGGACCTAAAATGACATACCCAAATCGAACTGCCTGTAGCTCAGGACCTAAAATGACATACCCAAATCGAACTGCCTGTAGCTCAGGACCTAAAATGACATACCCAAATCTAACTGCCTGTAGCTCAGGACCTAAAATGACAGACCCAAATCGAACTGCCTGTAGCTCAGGACCTGAAGCAAGGATATGCATATTCTTGGAACCATTTGAAAGGAAACGCTTTGAAGCTTGTGGGAATGAATGTAGGAGAATATAACATATTAGATCTGGTGAAAGATAATACAAAGAAAAACAAACATTTATTTTCATTTTTTCTTGTACCATCATCTCTGAAATGCAAGAGAAAGGCCATAATGTATTATTCCAGCCCAGGCGCAATATAGATTTTGGCCACTAGATGGTATCAGTGTGACTCGGTCTCAACCTTTAAGTCTTTACTGAAGACTCATCTCTTCAGTGGGTCATATGATTGAGTGTAGTCTGGCCCAGGAGTGGGAAGGTGAACGGAAAGGCTCTGGAGCAACGAACCGCCCTTGCTGTCTCTGCCTGGCCAGTTCCCCTCTCTCCACTGGGATTCTCTGCCTCTAACCCTATTACAGGGGCTGAGTCACTGGCTTACTGGGGCTCTCTCATACCGTCCCTGGGAGGGGTGCGTCACTTGAGTGGGTTGAGTCACTGATGTGATCTTCCTGTCTGGGTTGGCGCACCCCCTTGGGTTGTGCCGTGGCGGAGATCTTTGTGGGCTATACTCAGCCTTGTCTCAGGATGGTAAGTTGGTGGTTGAAGATATCCCAAAAGTGGTGTGGGGGCTGTGCTTTGGCAAAGTGGGTGGGGTTATATCCTGCCTGTTTGGCCCTGTCCGGGGGTGTCATCGGATGGGGCTACGGTGTCTCCTGACTCCTCCTGTCTCAGCCTCCAGTATTTATGTTGCAGTAGTTTGTGTCTGGGGGCTAGGGTCAGTCTGTTACATCTGGAGTACTTCTCCTGTCTTTTCCAGTGTCCTGTGTGAATTTAAGTATGCTCTCTCTAATTCTCTCTTTCTCTCTTTTTTTCTTTCTCTCGGAGGACCTGAGCCCTAGGACCATGCCTCAGGACTACTTGGCATGATGACTCCTTGCTGTCCCCAGCCCACCTGGCCGTGCTGCTGCTCCAGTTTCAACTGTTCTGCCTGCGGCTATGGAACCCTGACCTGTTCACAGGACGTGCTACATGTCCCAGGCCTGCTGTTTTCAACTCTCTAGAGACAGCAGGAGCGGTAGAGATACTCTCAATGATCGGCTATGAAAAGCCAACTGACATTTACTCCTGAGGTGCTGACTTGTTGCACCCTCGACAACTACTGTGATTATTATTATTTGACCATGCTGGTCATTTATGAACATTTGAACATCTTGGCCATGTTGATATATCAGCAGATGTAATAAGGGCTATATAAATACATTTGATTTGCAAAGTTTTTTAGACTGATCCAATGAACCATTGCATTTCTGTTTAAAATGTTGTATCAAGACTGCACAAATGTTCCTAATTGGTTTACTAATACATTTTCAAGTACATAACTGCGCACCTTCCTCAAACAATAGCATGGTATTAGTTCACTGTAATAGCTACTGTAAATTAGACAGTGCAGTTAGATGAACAAGAATTTAATCTTTCTGCCAATATCAGATATGTCTATGTCCTGGGAAATGTTCTTGTTACTTACAACCACATGCTAATCGCATTAGCCTACGTTAGCTCAACCGTCCTGCGGAGGCACCACCGGTCGTGTATTAACCCCCTGGCCAATCACATCAGACTTTTAATCCCCTGGCCAATCACATCAGACTTTTAATCCCCTGGCCAATCACATCAGACTTTTAATCCCCTGGCCAATCACATCAGACTTTTAATCCCCTGGCCATTTGTCATGGGTCCTCAGATCCTGCACCATCCTGACTGATTGTATCATCACTTGGTATGGCAACTGCTCGGCATCCGACCACAAGGCACTACAGAGGGTACGGCCCAGTACATCACTGGGGCCAAGCTTCCTGCCATCCAGGACCTCTATCCTAGGTGGTATCAGAGGAAGGTTATTATCTATGCATAGTCACTTCACCCCTACCTACATGTACAAATTACCTGGACTAACCTGTAACCCCGCACACTGACTTGGTACCGGTACCTCCTGTATATAGCCTCGTTATTGTTATTTTATTGTGTTACTTTTTTTCTTACTTTAATTTATTTAATTTAGCATTTATTCATTTAGCATTGATTTTTTTTTTACTTACTTAAAAAAAACATCTGCATTGTTGGCTAAGGGTTGTAAGCATTTAACAGTAAGGTATTCAGCGACTAGATTAGATTTGATATCAGACTCCCCCCGGCCAATCATCTCAGCACCCCAGCTCTCATTGGGATGGCCCATTGCTGTTATTCATAATCAGAGAGGCTTTTCTCAGGTCCCAACAGGTCACACAGAGTTCAGTGATCTGGGGAATCAGGCCACCTTAAAGAGACAGGAAGCAGGCTTGACTGCTTTAAAGAGACAGGAAGCAGGCTTGACTGCTTTAAAGAAACAGGAAGCAGGCCGCCTTAAAGAGACAGGAAGCAGGCCGCCTTAAAGAGACAGGAAGCAGGCCGCCTTAAAGAGACAGGAAACAGGCCGCCTTAAAGAGACAGGAAGCAGGCCGCCTTAAAGAGACAGGAAGCAGGCCGCCTTAAAGAGACAGGAAGCAGGCCGCCTTAAAGAGACAGGAAACAGGCCGCCTTAAAGAGACAGGAAGCAGAGAGAATTGAACATATTCTGTTGCTGTTTGAACGAGCATCACTTTGTGACATCATACTGAATGACGCTGTATTTGAACCATATGATATGGTATAAAAAGACCGAATGCCAAACAGAAAGAAGGCCTTTTGGGATGGAAGTAGAGAGTGACGCTGGAGCCCGAGATGTCTACTTCACTGAACATCATATTAGCTTTCAAACTCCACCACAGTTGATATGACAATGACTCCATATACAGCTGATAATGGTTCTGAATGAGAGAGATGACTGGTATATTCCAGAATGTCTGAGTTCATCGCAACATACTCTGGTAAAGTGTAAAATACCTTGAAAACGGAAATGTGTTGAAGTACATACCGGAGTAAATGAAATTGATAGTGTCTTTGTTCATCATATTGAATATAGTCATTGTCCTTTATGTATTCTGCAGTATTTGACAAGAAATAAGCTTGAGGAGTCGCCCTGATTGGAAGGCCCCACCCCGACACAGTTCAACTCCTGTCTCTCTTCACAGTCACCCTGATGGGAAGGCCCCACCCCGACACAGTTCAACTCCTGTCTCTCTTCACAGTCACCCTGATGGGAAGGCCCCACCCCGACACAGTTCAACTCCTGTCTCTTCACAGTCACCCTGATTGGAAGGCCCCACCCCGACACAGTTCAACTCCTGTCTCTCTTCACAGTCACCCTGATGGGAAGGCCCCACTCCGACACAGTTCAACTCCTGTCTCTCTTCACAGTCACCCTGATGGGAAGGCCCCACTCCGACACAGTTCAACTCCTGTCTCTTCACAGTCACCCTGATGGGAAGGCCCCACCCCGACACAGTTCAACTCCTGTCTCTCTTCACAGTCGCCCTGATTGGAAGGCCTCACCCCGACACAGTTCAACTCCTGTCTCTCTTCACAGTCACCCTGATGGGAAGGCCCCACCCCGACACAGTTCAACTCCTGTCTCTTCACAGTCACCCTGATGGGAAGGCCCCACCCCGATACAGTTCAACTCCTGTGTCTCTTCACAGTCACCCTGATGGGAAGGCCCCACTCTGACACAGTTCAACTCCTGTCTCTCTTCACAGTCACCCTGATGGGAAGGCCCCACCCCGATACAGTTCAACTCCTGTGTCTCTTCACAGTCACCCTGATGGGAAGGCCCCCTCTGACACAGTTCAACTCCTGTCTCTCTTCACAGTCACCCTGATGGGAAGGCCCCACTCCGACACAGTTCAACTCCTGTCTCTCTTCACAGTCACCCTGATGGGAACATAACACATTAGATCTGGTAGAATATAACACATTAGATCATAACACATTAGATCTGGTAGAATATAACACATTAGATCTGGTAGAATATAACACATTAGATCTGGTAGAATATAACACATTAGATCTGGTAGAATATAACACATTAGATCTGGTAGAATATAACACATTAGATCTGGTAGAATATAACACATTAGATCTGGTAGAATATAACACATTAGATCTGGTAGAATATAACACATTAGATCTGGTAGAATATAACACATTAGATCTGGTAGAATATAACACATTAGATCTGATAGAATAGAACACATTAGATCTGGTAGAATATAACACATTAGATCTGGTAGAATATAACACATTAGATCTGGTAGAATATAACACATTAGATCTGGTAGAATATAACACATTAGATCATAACACATTAGATCTGGTAGAACATAACACATTAGATCTTGTAGAATATAACACATTAGATCTGGTAGAATAGAACACATTAGATATGGTAGAATATAACACATTAGATATGATAGAATATAACACATTAGATCTGGTAGAATATAACACATTAGATCTGATAGAATATAACACATTAGATCTGGTAGAATATAACACATTAGATCTGGTAGAATATAACACATTAGATCTGGTAGAATATAACACATTAGATCTGATAGAATAGAACACATTAGATCTGGTAGAATATAACACATTAGATCTGGTAGAATATAACACATTAGATCTGGTAGAATATAACACATTAGATCTGGTAGAATATAACACATTAGATCATAACACATTAGATCTGGTAGAACATAACACATTAGATCTTGTAGAATATAACACATTAGATCTGGTAGA
This sequence comes from Oncorhynchus gorbuscha, assembly GCF_021184085.1. Lineage (NCBI taxonomy): Eukaryota > Metazoa > Chordata > Actinopteri > Salmoniformes > Salmonidae > Oncorhynchus > Oncorhynchus gorbuscha. The sequence continues at coordinate 27,228 of NW_025746646.1, forward strand.
ATAGAACACATTAGATATGGTAGAATATAACACATTAGATATGATAGAATATAACACATTAGATCTGGTAGAATATAACACATTAGATCTGATAGAATATAACACATTAGATCTGGTAGAATAGAACACATTAGATCTGGTAGAATATAACACATTAGATCTGGTAGAATAGAACACATTAGATCTGGTAGAATATAACACATTAGATCTGGTAGAACACAACACAAAGAAAAAAACAACCGTTCTCTTGTTTTTGTACCATCATATTTAAAAAGCAAGACAAAGGCCATAATGTATTTTTCCAGCCCATGTGCGATTTCGATTTTGGCCACTAGATGGCAGCACTGTATGTGCAAAGTTTTGGACTGATCCAATGAACCATTGCATTGCTGATTAAAATGTTGTATCAAGACTGCCCAAATGTTCCTAATTGGTTTATTAATACATTTTCAAGTTCATAACTGTGCACTCTCCCCAAACAATAGCATGGTATTATTTCACTGTAATAGCTACTGTATATTGGACAGTGCAGTTAGATTAATAAGAATTCAAGCTTTCTGCCAATATCAGATATGTCTATGTCCTGGGAAATGTTCTTGTTACTTAATGCTAATCGCATTAGCCTACCTTAGCTCAACCGTCCCGTGGAAGGGACACCGCAGAGGTTAACAGCCAGTCCGTCAGCAGTGAGAGGAATGCCTGAACTCTCTTAGAAGCTGAATAGATGTTGAATGTCGAGGGAAAAGGGCACACTGATTCTAACAGTCAGTCCTTAACCATCATTTACATCTCTATACTGTACCTCTCCGTCATAAATGTTGATGAGCGGGGCCTTAGATTGCACTTCTCTGACTAGGCTCCGGAGCCGGGGTGGCCGAGTGGCTGGGGGTTGGAGCCGGGGTGGCCGAGTGGCTGGGGGTTGGAGCCGGGGTGGCCGAGTGGCTGGGGTTGGGGTGGCCGAGTGGCTGGGGGTTGGAGCCGGTGGCGAGTGGCTGGGGGTTGGGGTGGCCGAGTGGCTGGGGGTTGGAGCAGGGGTGGCTGAGTGGCTGGGGGTTGGAGCCGGGGTGGCTGAGTGGCTGGGGGTTGGGGTGGCCGAGTGGCTGGGGTTGGGGTGGCCGAGTGGCTGGGGGTTGGAGCCGGGGTGGCCGAGTGGCTGGGGGTTGGAGCCGGGGTGGCCGAGTGGCTGGGGGTTGGAGCAGTGGGCGGGGGTTGGGGGTGGCCGAGTGGCTGGGGGTTGGAGCCGGGGTGGCTGAGTGGCTGGGGGTTGGAGCCGGGGTGGCCGAGTGGCTGGGGGTTGGAGCCGGGGTGGCCGAGTGGCTGGGGGTTGGAGCCGGGGTGGCTGAGTGGCTGGGGGTTGGAGCCGGGGTGGCCGAGTGGCTGGGGGTTGGGGTGGCCGAGTGGCTGGGGGTTGGAGCCGGGGTGGCTGAGTGGCTGGGGGTTGGAGCCGGGGTGGCCGAGTGGCTGGGGGTTGGAGCCTGGGGGTGGCTGAGTGGCTGGGGGTTGGAGCCGGGGTGGCTGAGTGGCTGGGGGTTGGGGTGGCCGAGTGGCTGGGGTTGGGGTGGCCGAGTGGCTGGGGGTTGGAGCCGGGGTGGCTGAGTGGCTGGGGGTTGGAGCCGGGGTGGCTGAGTGGCTGGGGGTTGGAGCCGGGGTGGCTGAGTGGCTGGGGGTTGGGGTGGCCGAGTGGCTGGGGGTTGGGGTGGCCGAGTGGCTGGGGGTTGGGGTGGCTGAGTGGCTGGGGGTTGGGGTGGCGAGTGGCTGGGGGTTGGAGCCGGGGTGGCTGAGTGGCTGGGGGTTGGGCCGGGGTGGCCGAGTGGCTGGGGGTTGGAGCCGGGGTGGCTGAGTGGCTGGGGGTTGGAGCCGGGGTGGCTGAGTGGCTGGGGGTTGGGGTGGCTGAGTGGCTGGGGTTGGGGTGGCCGAGTGGCTGGGGGTTGGAGCCGGGGTGGCTGAGTGGCTGGGGTTGGGGTGGCCGAGTGGCTGGGGTTGGGGTGGCCGAGTGGCTGGGGTTGGGGTGGCCGAGTGGCTGGGGGTTGGGGTGGCCGAGTGGCTGGGGGTTGGGGTGGCGAGTGGCTGGGGGTTGGGGTGGCCGAGTGGCTGGGGGTTGGAGCCGGGGTGGCCGAGTGGCTGGGGGTTGGAGCCAGGGGTGGCTGGAGTGGCTGGGGGTTGGAGCCGGGGTGGCGAGTGGCTGGGGTTGGGGTGGCGAGTGGCTGGGGGTTGGGGTGGCCGAGTGGCTGGGGGTTGGGGTGGCGAGTGGCTGGGGTTGGGGTGGCGAGTGGCTGGGGGTTGGGGTGGCGAGTGGCTGGGGGTTGGGGTGGCCGAGTGGCTGGGGGTTGGGGTGGCGAGTGGCTGGGGTTGGAGCCGGGGTGGCCGAGTGGCTGGGGGTTGGAGCCGGGGTGGCTGAGTGGCTGGGGGTTGGAGCGGGGTGGCCGAGTGGCTGGGGGTTGGGGTGGCCGAGTGGCTGGGGTTGGAGCCGGGGTGGCGAGTGGCTGGGGGTTGGGGTGGCCGAGTGGCTGGGGGGTTGGAGCCGGGGTGGCCGAGTGGCTGGGGTTGGGGTGGCCGAGTGGCTGGGGTTGGAGCCGGGGTGGCCGAGTGGCTGGGGGTTGGAGCCGGGGTGGCCGAGTGGCTGGGGTTGGAGCCGGGGTGGCCGAGTGGCTGGGGGTTGGGGTGGCCAGTGGCTGGGGGTTGGAGCCGGGGTGGCCGAGTGGCTGGGGGTTGGAGCCGGGGTGGCGAGTGGCTGGGGTTGCAGAGCGGAAGGGGCCGAGTGGCTGGGGGTTGGAGCCGGGGTGGCCGAGTGGCTGGGGGTTGGGGTGGCCGAGTGGCTGGGGTTGCAGAGCGGAAGGGGCTGAGTGGTTGGGGTGGCCGAGTGGCTGGGGGTTGCAGAGCGGAAGGGGCTGAGTGGTTGGGAGGGGTGGCCGAGTGGCTGGGGGTTGCAGAGCGGAAGGGGCTGAGTGGTTGGGGTGGCGAGTGGCTGGGGGTTGCAGAGCGGAAGGGGCTGAGTGGCTGGGGTTGGAGCCGGGGTGGCCGAGTGGCTGGGGTTGCAGAGCGGAAGGGGCTGAGTGGCTGGGGGTTGGAGCCGGGGTGGCCGAGTGGCTGGGGGTTGCAGAGCGGAAGGGGCTGAGTGGTTGGGGGCCGAGTGGCTGGGGGTTGCAGAGCGGAAGGGGCTGAGTGGTTGGTTGGGGTGGCCGAGTGGCTGGGGGTTGCAGAGCGGAAGGGGCTGAGTGGCTGGGGGTTGGAGCCGGGGTGGCCGAGTGGCTGGGGGTTGCAGAGCGGAAGGGGCTGAGTGGTTGGGGGGCCGAGTGGCTGGGGGTTGCAGAGCGGAAGGGGCTGAGTGGTTGGGAGGGGTGGCCGAGTGGCTGGGGGTTGGGGTGGCGAGTGGCTGGGGTTGCAGAGCGGAAGGGGCTGAGTGGTTGGGGGCCGAGTGGCTGGGGGTTGCAGAGCGGAAGGGGCTGAGTGGTTGGGAGGGGTGGCCGAGTGGCTGGGGGTTGCAGAGCGGAAGGGGCTGAGTGGTTGGGGTGGCCGAGTGGCTGGGGGTTGCAGAGCGGAAGGGGCTGAGTGGCTGGGGGTTGGAGCCGGGGTGGCCGAGTGGCTGGGGGTTGCAGAGCGGAAGGGGCTGAGTGGTTGGGGGGGCTGGATGGCTGGGGTTGCAGCCGGGGTGGCCGAGTGGCTGGGGTTGCAGAGCGGAAGGGGCTGAGTGGTTGGGGGGGCTGGATGGCTGGGGTTGCAGCCGTGGTTGGCCGGGTAGCTGGGTGGCTGGGTGGTGTGGGGCGGAAGGGGCTGGGTGGTTGGGGGGCTGGATGGCTGGGGTTGCAGCCGGGGTGGCCGGGTGGCTGGATGGTCGGGGGCTGGGTGGCTGGGAGCAGCCGGGGTGGCCGGGTGGCTGGATGGTTGGGGGGCTGGGTGGCTGGGAGCTGCCGGGGTGGCCGGGTGGCTGGATGGTTGGGGGGCTGGGTGGCTGGGAGCTGCCGGGGTGGCCGGGTGGCTGGATGGTTGGGGGGGCTGGGTGGCTGGGAGCTGCCGGGGTGGCCGGGTGGCTTTGTGGACTGTGTGGCTCAGGGGCTGGGTGGCTGGGAGCAGCCCGGGGGGCTGGGTGGCTGGGAGCAGCCCGGGTGGCTGGGTGACTGGGTGGCTCAGGGGCTGGGTGGCTGGGAGCTGCCCGGGTGGCTGGGTGACTGGGTGGCTCAGGGGCTGGGGGCTGGGTGGCTCGGAGGCTAGGGGCTGGGGGCTCGGTGGCTGGTGGGCTGGGGGGCTGGGTGGCTCGGGAGCTGGGGGGGGGGGCTGGGGGGCTCGGTGGCTGGGGGCTCGGTGGATGGGGGCTGGGGGGCTGGGTGGCTCGGGAGCTGGGGGCTAGGGGGCTGGAGGGCTGGGTGGCTCGGGAGCTGGGGGGCTGGGGGCTCGGTGGCTGTAGGGCTCGTGGATGGGGGCTGAGGTGAGAGGATATAACACGTCCCTGACACCTTGGTGAAAGAGAAGAGGTCTTTTGAAGCATATTGTTCTGACCGGCTCTTGACCGACCCAATAACAGTTTAATTGTTCTGACCGGCTCCTGACCGACTGGCCCAATAACAATTTCATTGTCTTGCCAGGACAGGAAGGAGCTAGCTAGCGTTACCCTAACCATGAAAGGGACCAGTGTTGTTTAAAACCTCCATCAGGAGCTGTTAACAGACTAGTAAAACACACCAACACAGTAAACCAGAGGAGATCTGGGATGGCAGGGAGGCGTTTGGTCAGTCAAGCCAAGTTATTAAACAGTTTGGGGTTGATACCTCTACATTCATCATTAAGAGGTATGAAATGCCATGTTAAGCTACTACATGTATTGTACTATTAATAAAGCTAGTTTATATATTGAATATTCAGCACCCCCCACCCATCAACTCAGAAGGACATAGGAGAAATAATAAACTCATAACACTGCAACTAAACATGCAGTAGTTTTCACCTTCAGAGGATGCTGATCCAAAGCCTGTATCAATTTTATACGACCATCTCTGGCTGAAACTGCCTGGCTAGCCTAGGCTCCAATCCCCCTGAAGTAGCCTAGGCTCCAATCTCCCTGAAGTAGCTTAGGCTCCAATCCCCCTGAAGTAGCCTAGGCTCCAATCTCCCTGAAGTAGCTTAGGCTCCAATCCCCCTGAAGTAGCCTAGGCTCCAATCCCCCTGAAGTAGCCTAGGCTCCAATCTCCCTGAAGTAGCCTAGGCTCCAATCCCCCTGAAGTAGCCTAGGTTCCAATCCCCTGAAGTAGCCTAGGCTCCAATCCCCCTGAAGTAGCCTATGCTCCAATCCCCTGAAGTAGCCTAGGCTCCAATCCCCTGAAGTAGCCTAGGTTCCAATCCCCCTGAAGTAGCCTAGGTTCCAATCCCCCGAAGTAGCCTAGGCTCCAATCCCCCTGAAGTAGCCTAGGCTCCAATCCCCTGAAGTAGCCTAGGTTCCAATCCCCTGAAGTAGCCTAGGCTCCAATCCCCCTGAAGTAGCCTAGGTTCCAATCCCCCTGAAGTAGCCTAGGTTCCAATCCCCTGAAGTAGCCTAGGCTCCAATCCCCCTGAAGTAGCCTAGGTTCCAATCCCCTGAAGTAGCCTAGGCTCCAATCCCCTGAAGTAGCCTAGGTTCCAATCCCCCTGAAGTAGCCTAGGCTCCAATCCCCCTGAAGTAGCCTAGGTTCCAATCCCCTGAAGTAGCCTAGGCTCCAATCCCCTGAAGTAGCCTAGGTTCCAATCCCCTGAAGTAGCCTAGGTTCCAATCCCCCTGAAGTAGCCTAGGCTCCAATCCCCCTGAAGTAGCCTAGGTTCCAATCCCCCTGAAGTAGCCTAGGCTCCAATCCCCTGAAGTAGCCTAGGTTCCAATCCCCTGAAGTAGCCTAGGCTCCAATCCCCTGAAGTAGCCTAGGCTCCAATCCCCTGAAGTAGCCTAGGCTCCAATCCCCTGAAGTAGCCTAGGTTCCAATCCCCCTGAAGTAGCCTAGGTTCCAATCCCCCTGAAGTAGCCTAGGCTCCAATCCCCTGAAGTAGCCTAGGTTCCAATCCCCTGAAGTAGCCTAGGCTCCAATCCCCTGAAGTAGCCTAGGTTCCAATCCCCTGAAGTAGCCTAGGCTCCAATCCCCTGAAGTAGCCTAGGCTCCAATCCCCTGAAGTAGCCTAGGTTCCAATCCCCCTGAAGTAGCCTAGGCTCCAATCCCCTGAAATAGCCTAGGCTCCAGTCCAAGTCGCTCTGGATAAGAGCGTCTGCTAAATGACTTAAATGTAATGTAAATGTATAAAGTAATCCTTCTCACCCCCCTTTAAGATTTAGATGCACTATTGTAAAGTGACTGTTCCACTGGATGTCATAAGGTGAATGCACCAATTTGTAAGTCGCTCTGGATAAGAGCGTCTGCTAAATGACTTAAATGTAAATGTAAATAGCCTAGGCTCCAGTCCCCTGAAATAGCCTAGGCTCCAGTCCCCCTGAAATAGCCTAGGCTCCAGTCCCCTGAAATAGCCTAGGCTCCAGTCCCCTGAAATAGCCTAGGCTCCAGTCCCCCAGAACAGAGGGCTCCAGTCCCCCTGAAATAGCCTAGGCTCCAGTCCCCCAGAACAGAGGGCTCCAGTCCCCTGAAATAGCCTAGGCTCCAGTCCCCCTGAAATAGCCTAGGCTCCAGTCCCCTGATATAGCCTAGGCTCCAGTCCCCCAGACCAGAGGGCTCCAGTCCCCCTGAAATAGCCTAGGCTCCAGTCCCCCAGACCAGAGGGCTCCAGTCCCCCTGAAATAGCCTAGGCTCCAGTCCCCCAGAACAGAGGGCTCCAGTCACCCTGAAATAGCCTAGGCTCCAGTCCCCCTGATATAGCCTAGGCTCCAGTCCCCCAGAACAGAGGGCTCCAGTCCCCCTGAAATAGCCTAGGCTCCAGTCCCCCAGAACAGAAGGCTCCAGTCCCCCAGAGCAGGGGGCTCAAGTCCCCTAGAGCAGAGGGCTTGAATGCCTCTGAAGTAGCCTAGGGCCTGCTGTCCTCTTCACCTCTCTCTCAGTCATCTGGCCTGCACTTGAACTCTGTTAAACTTTGTTCCACCCTCTACCACTACAGCCCTCTACCCCTACAGCCCTCTACCCCTACAGCCCTCTACCCCTACAGCCCTCCAGCCCTACAGACCTCTACCCCTACAGCCCTCTACCCCTACAGCCCTCTACCCCTACAGCCCTCCAGCCCTACAGCCCTCTACCCCTACAGCCCTCTACCCCTCCTTAATAAAGTATTTATCAGCAAAGTTAGTGCTAGCGGGAGCTTGTTCTGTTATCCCCCCCCCCCCTCCTGTAGGGGTGGGAGGGCCAGGAGACCAGAGGTAACAGGGAGGGGGCAGTTCCTCTTACTGCTCTGTATTCAAGTACCATGGTCTTGTTGTGGAGTGTGTGGAGGAGTGGGGTGATATGGGAGAACTTGGGAAGGTTGAACACCAGGTGGGCTGCAAGCATGCTAGATACGTTGCAGGAGTTTGATAGCACAAGTAGTGAACTCAGCCAACAGCTGGTTGCAGTAGTCCAGACGGGAGATGACAAGTGCCCGGATTAGGACCTGCCCCACTTCCTGTGTGATGTAAGGTCGTACACTACGGTTGTAGAGCAGGAACCTGCAGGAGTCACTGCTTTGATGTTTGCAGAGAACGACAGGGTGTTGTCCAGGATCACGCCAAGGTTCTTTGCACTCTGGGAGGGCGACACCGTGGAATTGTCAACCCGTGATGGAGAAGTCTTGGAGCGGGCAGGCCGAGGTAGGCTTGAAGTGATGGGCCGACATCCAAGCTGAGATATCTGCCAGGCACGCAGAGATGCGTGTCGCCACCTGGGTGTCAGAATGGGGAAGGAGAAAAGTAGCGTGTCATCCACATAGCAATGATAGGAGAGACCCCATATGACGAACCCAAGTGACTTGGTGTATAGAGAGAAGAGGAGAGGGCCTAGAACCGAGCCCTGGGGGACACCAGTAGTAAGAATTGTTCAGACACAGATCCTCTCCTTGTCACGTGGTATGAATGGCCTGCGAGGTAGGATGAAATCCAAGAGTGTACATAGCCCGAGATGCCCAGCCCTGAGAGGGTGGAGAGGAGGATCTGATAGGTCATAGTGTAAGAGGAGAGCAGTCTTGGTTGAGTGACCCGTCTTGAAGCCTGACTGGTTAGGGTCCAGAAGATCGTTCTTAGAGAGTTGGTCAGAGATGCTCAAGTGTTTTGGAACGAAAAGAAAGAAGGGATACCGGACTGTAGTTTCAGACTTCAGATGAGTCGAGTTTTGGTTTCTTGAGAGAAATTGCCAAGAAACTGAAGATCTTGTACAACGCTGTGTACTACTCCCTTCACAGAACAGCGCAAACTGTCTCTAACCAGAATAGAAAGAGGAGTTGGAGGCCCCGGTGCACAACTGAGCAAGAGGGCAAATACATTAGAGTGTCTAGTTTGAGAAACAGACGCCTCACAAGGACCTCAACTGGCAGCTTCATTAAATAGTACCCGCAAAACACCAGTCTCAATGTCAACAGTGAAGAGGCGACTCCAGGATGCTGGCCTTCTAGGCAGAGTTCCTCTGTCCAGTCTCAACGTTAATATTGAAGAGGCGACTCCGGGATGCTGGCCTTCTAGGCAGAGTTCCTCTGTCCAGTCTCAACATCAACAGTGAAGAGGCGACTCCGGGATGCTGGCCTTCTAGGCAGAGTTCCTCTGTCCAGTCTCAACATCAACAGTGAGGAGGAGACTCCAGGATGCTGGCCTTCTAGGCAGAGTTGCAAAGAAAAAGCCATCTCTCAAACTGGCCAATAAAAAGAAAAGATTTAGATGGACAAAGAACACAGACACCGGACAGAGGAACAGCTATCCATCCTAAAATGTAAGAAATTATGTGGTGTGTTTTGATTTAACAGTAACATTAAACTATCATATTTGGTTCTGTTATTTAGAATACTAATGAATCATTGATTTTGTGATCTTCCAAGACATCCATTTAGCTTTGATCTAACTTTACTAAACCAGCACCAAGTGTCAGAGTGATGCTGAGGCAGCACTACACCCCTGCTCCTGCTGCACCGAACCAAGCGCACCGCGGCTATATGTGTCTATATATAGGCAGCACTACACCCCTGCTCCTGCTGCACCGAACCAAACGGACAGAAACTGGGCCCTTTACGGTTGGTGTCCATCACTAGGGACAGAAACTAGGCCCGTTACGGTTGGTGTCCTTCACTGGGGACAGAAACTGGGCCCTTTATGGTTGGTGTCCATCACTAGGGACAGAAACTGGGCCCTTTATGTTTGGTGTCCATCACTAGGGACAGAAACTGGGCCCTTTATGGTTGGTGTCCATCACTAGGGACAGAAGACTTATGGTTGGTGTCCATCACTAGGGACAGATGACTTATGGTTGGTGTCCATCACTAGGGACAGAAGACTTATGGTTGGTGTCCATCACTAGGGACAGAAGACTTATGGTTGGTGTCCATCACTACGGACAGAAGACTTATGGTTGGTGTCCATCACTAGGGACAGAAGACTTATGGTTGGTGTCCATCACTACGGACAGAAGACTTATGGTTGGTGTCCATCACTAGGGACAGAAGACTTATGGTTGGTGTCCATCACTAGGGACAGAAGACTTATGGTTGGTGTCCCATCACTAGGGACAGAAGACTTATGGTTGGTGTCCATCACTAGGGACAGAAGACTTATGGTTGGTGTCCATCACTAGGGACAGAAGACTTATGGTTGGTGTCCATCACTAGGGACAGAAGACTTATGGTTGGTGTCCATCACTAGGGACAGAAGACTTATGGTTGGTGTCCATCACTAGGGACAGAAGACTTATGGTTGGTGTCCATCACTAGGGACAGAAGACTTATGGTTGGTGTCCATCACTAGGGACAGAAGACTTATGGTTGGTGTCCATCACTAGGGACAGAAGACTTATGGTTGGTGTCCATCACTAGGGACAGAAGACTTATGGTTGGTGTCCATCACTAGGGACAGAAGACTTATGGTTGGTGTCCATCACTAGGGACAGAAGACTTATGGTTGGTGTCCATCACTACGGACAGAAGACTTATGGTTGGTGTCCATCACTAGGGACAGAAGACTTATGGTTGGTGTCCATCACAAGGGACAGAAGACTCTGCTCCATCTGGAGGAAGGAGATACAACTGAAATGTTTAGCTACTCCTTTAGGGGGGAAAAGACACAGGCATTTCTAAAGGTACAGTGAGGAAATACTGCCCTTTCTGAATTGAAAACTAGTCCTAATTGAGATGTAGATTATTTTCAACCACAGATTAATTGGGGGGAAACACTTGTGCACTTCTACACCGATATACATCACTTCCATGCACCAATAGCTTCCCAGATGGTACTGAAACGGAATGTTCCGGTACTATGAGAGGTGAGGAGGTCTCCTGTTGACAGATTGAGAGGGATGGGACGACTCAAGGTGAATCAGAGGGCAGACGTGTGAGAATCCAAGGCCCTCTTTTCAAAACAGAGCCACGACACATACGCTAGCTACTGGCTCTTCACAGTACCTCTCTCTCTCTCTCTGTCTCTGTCTTTCTCCCCCTCCTATCGCTCTCCCTCCCCTTCTCTCCCCCTCCCTCCCTCTCCCTTCCCCTTCTCTCTCCATCTCTGTCTCAGTCTCGCTCTCCACCTACCCCCTCTCCCTCACTCTTCTCTCTCCTCCACTCTCTCTCTCTCTCCATCTCTCCCTGCTTGCCTTCCTGCCCATACATTCATCATGCAGTTTCACTTTTGTTAAGACCATACATCATGTGATCACTCATAGCCCGGTGTTAGTTGAACTGTCAGCCATCTTTCATTGTCACCATCAAAGAGGGGAGAAAATAGAGAAAAAGAGGGAGTAGGTAGAGAGGCCCCCCTGTAGTGTTCTGTTATCCCCCCCCCAGGCCTGTAGTGTTCTGTTATCCCCCCCAGGCCTGTAGTGTTCTGTTACCCCCCAGGCCTGTAGTGTTCTGTTACCCCCCCAGGCCTGTAGTGTTCTGTTATCCCCCCCCCAGGCCTGTAGTGTTCTGTTATCTCCCCCCAGGCCTGTAGTGTTCTGTTACCCCCCCCAGGCCTGTAGTGTTCTGTTACCCCCCCCCCCCAGGCCTGTAGTGTTCTGTTATCCCCCCCCAGGCCTGTAGTGTTCTGTTATCCCCCCCCAGGCCTGTAGTGTTCTGTTATCTCCCTCCCCCAGGCCTGTAGTGTTCTGTTATCCCCCCCCCCAGGCCTGTAGTGTTCTGTTATCCCCCCCCAGGCCTGTAGTGTTCTGTTACCCCCCCCCAGGCCTGTAGTGTTCTGTTATCTCCCCCCAGGCCTGTAGTGTTCTGTTACCCCCCCAGGCCTGTAGTGTTCTGTTACCCCCCCAGGCCTGTAGTGTTCTGTTACCCCCCCCAGGCCTGTAGTGTTCTGTTATCCCCCCCCCAGGCCTGTAGTGTTCTGTTATCCACCCCCCCCAGGCCTGTAGTGTTCTGTTATCTCCCCCCAGGCCTGTAGTGTTCTGTTACCCCCCCCCAGGCCTGTAGTGTTCTGTTACCCCCCCCCCCCCCCCCCAGGCCTGTAGTGTTCTGTTATCCCCCCCAGGCCTGTAGTGTTCTGTTATCCCCCCAGGCCTGTAGTGTTCTGTTATCCCCCAGGCCTGTAGTGTTCTGTTATCTCCCTCCCCCAGGCCTGTAGTGTTCTGTTATCCCCCCCAGGCCTGTAGTGTTCTGTTATCCCCCCCCCAGGCCTGTAGTGTTCTGTTATCCCCCCAGGCCTGTAGTGTTCTGTTATCCCCCAGGCCAGTAGTGTTCTGTTATCCCCCCCCCAGGCCTGTAGTGTTCTGTTATCCCTCCCCTCTGCCTGTAGTGTTCTGTTATCCCCCCCCCAGGCCTGTAGTGTTCTGTTATCCCCCAGGCCTGTAGTGTTCTGTTATCTCCCCCCAGGCCTGTAGTGTTCTGTTATCCCCCCAGGCCTGTAGTGTTCTGTTATCCCTCCCCCTCTGCCTGTAGTGTTCTGTTATCCCCCCAGGCCTGTAGTGTTCTGTTATCCCCCCAGGCCTGTAGTGTTCTGTTATCCCCCCCCCCAGGCCTGTAGTGTTCTGTTATCCCCCAGGCCTGTAGTGTTCTGTTATCCCCCCAGGCATGTAGTGTTCTGTTATCCCCCCCCAGGCCTGTAGTGTTCTGTTACCCCCCCAGGCCTGTAGTGTTCTGTTATCCCTCCCCTCTGCCTGTAGTGTTCTGTTATCCCCCCCCCAGGCCTGTAGTGTTCTGTTATCCCCCCCAGGCCTGTAGTGTTCTGTTATCCCCCCCCAGGCCTGTAGTGTTCTGTTATCCCCCCCAGGCCTGTAGTGTTCTGTTATCCCTCCCCCTCTGCCTGTAGTGTTCTGTTATCCCCCCCCCCCCCCAGGCCTGTAGTGTTCTGTTCCCCCCCCCAGGCCTGTAGTGTTCTGTTATCCCCCAGGCCTGTAGTGTTCTGTTATCCCCCCCAGGCCTGTAGTGTTCTGTTATCCCCCCAGGCCTGTAGTGTTCTGTTATCCCCCCCAGGCCTGTAGTGTTCTGTTATCCACCCCCCCCAGGCCTGTAGTGTTCTGTTATCTCCCCCAGGCCTGTAGTGTTCTGTTACCCCCCCCCCAGGCCTGTAGTGTTCTGTTACCCCCAGGCCTGTAGTGTTCTGTTATCCCCCAGGCCTGTAGTGTTCTGTTATCCCCCCAGGCCTGTAGTGTTCTGTTATCTCCTCCCCCAGGCCTGTAGTGTTCTGTTATCCCCCAGGCCTGTAGTGTTCTGTTATCCCCCAGGCCTGTAGTGTTCTGTTGCCCCCCCCCCCCCCCCCAGGCCTGTAGTGTTCTGTTATCCCCCCCAGGCCTGTAGTGTTCTGTTATCCCCCAGGCCTGTAGTGTTCTGTTATCTCCCCCCAGGCCTGTAGTGTTCTGTTATCCCCCCCAGGCCTGTAGTGTTCTGTTATCCCCCCCCAGGCCTGTAGTGTTCTGTTATCCCCCCCCCCCGGCCTGTAGTGTTCTGTTATCCCCCCCCACCCCCAGGCCTGTAGTGTTCTGTTATCCCTCCCCCAGGCCTGTAGTGTTCTGTTATCCCCCAGGCCTGTAGTGTTCTGTTATCCCCCCAGGCCTGTAGTGTTCTGTTATCCCTCCCCTCTGCCTGTAGTGTTCTGTTATCCCCCCCCCAGGCCTGTAGTGTTCTGTTATCCCCCCCCAGGCCTGTAGTGTTCTGTTATCCCCCAGGCCTGTAGTGTTCTGTTATCCCCCCCAGGCCTGTAGTGTTCTGTTATCCCCCAGGCCTGTAGTGTTCTGTTATCCCCCCCAGGCCTGTAGTGTTCTGTTATCCCCCCCAGGCCTGTAGTGTTCTGTTATCCCCCCCAGGCCTGTAGTGTTCTGTTATCCCCCCCAGGCCTGTAGTGTTCTGTTATCTCCCCCAGGCCTGTAGTGTTCTGTTATCCCCCAGGCCTGTAGTGTTCTGTTATCCCCCCCCAGGCCTGTGGGGTCCGTTCTGTATCCCCCCGGCCTGTAGTGTTCTGTTATCCCCCCACCCCCAGGCCTGTAGTGTTCTGTTATCCCTCCCCCCAGGCCTGTAGTGTTCTGTTATCCCCCCCAGGCCTGTAGTGTTCTGTTATCCCCCCCCAGGCCTGTAGTGTTCTGTTATCCCTCCCCTCTGCCTGTAGTGTTCTGTTATCCCCCAGGCCTGTAGTGTTCTGTTATCCCCCAGGCCTGTAGTGTTCTGTTATCCCCCAGGCCTGTAGTGTTCTGTTATCCCCCCAGGCCTGTAGTGTTCTGTTATCCCCCCCCAGGTTATCCCCCCAGGCCTGTAGTGTTCTGTTATCCCCCCCAGGCCTGTAGTGTTCTGTTATCCCTCCCCTCTGCCTGTAGTGTTCTGTTATCCCCCCCCCAGGCCTGTAGTGTTCTGTTATCCCCCCCAGGCCTGTGTTACCCCCCCAGGTGTTCTGTTATCCCCCCCAGGCCTGTAGTGTTCTCCCCCCCCCAGGCCTGTAGTGTTCTGTTATCCCCCCCAGGCCTGTAGTGTTCTGTTATCCCCCCCAGGCCTGTAGTGTTCTGTTATCCCCCCAGGCCTGTAGTGTTCTGTTATCCCCCCCCCAGGCCTGTAGTGTTCTGTTATCCCCCCCCAGGCCTGTAGTGTTCTGTTATCCCTCCCCCTCTGCCTGTAGTGTTCTGTTATCCCTCCCCTCTGCCTCTCCCCCCTCTGCCTGTAGTGTTCTGTTATCCCTCCCCCTCTGCCTCTCCCCCCTCTGCCTGTAGTGTTCTGTTATCCCTCCCCCTCTGCCTCCCCCCCCTCTGCCTGTAGTGTTCTGTTATCCCTCCCCCTCTGCCTCTCCCCCCCTCTGCCTCTCCTCCCCTCTGCCTCTGCCCCCCTCTGCCTCTGCCCCCTCTGCCTCTGCCCCCTCTGCCTCTGCCCCCTCTGCCTCTGCCCCCCTCTGCCTCCCTCTGCCTCTCCCCCTCTGCCTCCCTCTGCCTCTCCCCCTCTGCCTCCCTCTGCCTCTCCCCCCCTCTGCCTCTCCCCCCTCTGCCTCTCCCCCCTCTGCCTCTCCCCCCTCTGCCTCTCCCCCCTCTGCCTCTCCCCCTCTGCCTCTCCCCCTCTGCCTCTCCCCCCTCTGCCTCTCCCCGTCTGCCTCTCCCCCTCTGCCTCGCCCCCTCTGCCTCGCCCCCTCTGCCTCTGCCCCCTCTGCCTCTGCCCCCTCTGCCTCTGCCCCCTCTGCCTCTGCCCCCTCTGCCTCTGCCCCCTCTGCCTCTCCCCCCTCTGCCTCTCCCCCTCTGCCTCTCCCCCTCTGCCTCTCCCCCTCTGCCTCTCCCCCTCTGCCTCTGCCCCCCTCTGCCTCTGCCCCCTCTGCCTCTCCCCCTCTGCCTCTCCCCCTCTGCCTCTCCCCCCTCTGCCTCTCCCCCCTCTGCCTCTCCCCCCCGTCTGCCTCTGCCCCCGTCTGCCTCGCCCCCTCTGCCTCGCCCCCCTGCCTCTGCCCCCTCTGCCTCTCCCCCTCTGCCTCTCCCCCTCTGCCTCTCCCCCTCTGCCTCTCCCCCCCTCTGCCTCTCCCCCCTCTGCCTCTCCCCCTCTGCCTCTCCCCCCCCTCTGCCTCTCCCCCTCTGCCTCTCCCCCTCTGCCTCTCCCAGCACGCTCTCCTTTCAGCTCCCTCTGACCGAGTCGTTGTCTCATAAAGAGGAGTTTATCAAAGTGTGTTTATGAAGGAGAGCCTCTTTGATCCCACTGCCTTTATAACGCTTAAAACCTGCACCTCTGTCCCGACCAGAATCCAGTCCCACAGAGGCCTGTTCTCCCTGAAGATCTGACTAACACTGTCTGTCCCGACCAGAATCCAGTCCCACAGAGGCCTGTTCTCCCTGAAGATCTGACTAACACTGTCTGTCCCGACCAGAATCCCACAGAGGCCTGTTCTCCCTGAAGATCTGACTAACACTGTCTGTCCCGACCAGAATCCCACAGAGGCCTGTTCTCCTGAAGATCTGACTAACACTGTCTGTCCCGACCAGAATCCCACAGAGGCCTGTTCTCCCTGAAGATCTGACTAACACTGTCTGTCCCGACCAGAATCCCACAGAGGCCTGTTCTCCCTGAAGATCTGACCAACACTGTCTGTCCCGACCAGAATCCCACAGAGGCCTGTTCTCCCTGAAGATCTGACTAACACTGTCTGTCCCGACCAGAATCCCACAGAGGCCTGTTCTCCCTGAAGATCTGACTAACACTGTCTGTCCCGACCAGAATCCAGTCCCACAGAGGCCTGTTCTCCCTGAAGATCTGACTAACACTGTCTGTCCCGACCAGAATCCCACAGAGGCCTGTTCTCCCTGAAGATCTGACTAACACTGTCTGTCCCGACCAGACTCCCACAGAGGCCT
This sequence comes from Oncorhynchus gorbuscha, assembly GCF_021184085.1. Lineage (NCBI taxonomy): Eukaryota > Metazoa > Chordata > Actinopteri > Salmoniformes > Salmonidae > Oncorhynchus > Oncorhynchus gorbuscha. The sequence continues at coordinate 43,079 of NW_025746646.1, forward strand.
GTTCTCCCTGAAGATCTGACTAACACTGTCTGTCCCGACCAGAATCCCACAGAGGCCTGTTCTCCCTGAAGATCTGACTAACACTGTCTGTCCCGACCAGAATCCCACAGAGGCCTGTTCTCCCTGAAGATCTGACTAACACTGTCTGTCCCGACCAGAATCCCACAGAGGCCTGTTCTCCCTGAAGATCTGACTAACACTGTCTGTCCCGACCAGAATCCCACAGAGGTCTGTTCTCCCTGAAGATCTGACTAACACTGTCTGTCCCGACCAGAATCCCACAGAGGCCTGTTCTCCCTGAAGATCTGACTAACACTGTCTGTCCCAACCAGAATCCCACAGAGGCCTGTTCTCCCTGAAGATCTGACTAACACTGTCTGTCCCGACCAGAATCCAGTCCCACAGAGGCCTGTTCTCCCTGAAGATCTGACTAACACTGTCTGTCCCGACCAGAATCCCACAGAGGCCTGTTCTCCCTGAAGATCTGACTAACACTGTCTGTCCCGACCAGACTCCCACAGAGGCCTGTTCTCCCTGAAGATCTGACTAACACTGTCTGTCCCGACCAGAATCCCACAGAGGCCTGTTCTCCCTGAAGATCTGACTAACACTGTCTGTCCCGACCAGAATCCCACAGAGGCCTGTTCTCCCTGAAGATCTGACTAACACTGTCTGTCCCGACCAGAATCCCACAGAGGCCTGTTCTCCCTGAAGATCTGACTAACACTGTCTGTCCCGACCAGAATCCCACAGAGGCCTGTTCTCCCTGAAGATCTGACTAACACTGTCTGTCCCGACCAGACTCCCACAGAGGCCTGTTCTCCCTGAAGATCTGACTAACACTGTCTGTGACCAGAATCCCACAGAGGTCTGTTCTCCCTGAAGATCTGACTAACACTGTCTGTCCCGACCAGAATCCCACAGAGGCCTGTTCTCCTGAAGATCTGACTAACACTGTCTGTCCCAACCAGAATCCCACAGAGGCCTGTTCTCCCTGAAGATCTGACTAACACTGTCTGTCCCGACCAGAATCCAGTCCCACAGAGGCCTGTTCTCCCTGAAGATCTGACTAACACTGTCTGTCCCGACCAGAATCCAGTCCCACAGAGGCCTGTTCTCCCTGAAGATCTGACTAACATCGCAGCTCTCTACGGCATAAACTGACCGACAACCTGGTAATGTTTGAGACTGAAAGAAAGTTTCCAAATAAAGTCGAAACGTCACATGTATCTGGGACCCGGGTAAGACCTGTTGACCAGAAATCTATTATGCTCCCACAAAATGTCCGTTGTCAAAGATTGACAGCTATTGTCGCCCCATAGCCCCGTTTATAACTGCCACTAACATGCCTCTCTTGTCCTAATCTTGTCCACATTCTGATTGTAACTCTGTGTTATATGTGTAACTCTGTGTTCTATGTGTAACTCTGTGTCGTTCTATGTGTAACTCTGTGTCGTTCTATGTGTAACTCTGTGTTGTTCTATGTGTAACTCTGTGTTGTTCTATGTGTAACTCTGTGTTGTTCTATGTGTAACTCTGTGTTGTTCTATGTGTAACTCTGTGTTGTTCTATGTGTAACTCTGTGTTGTTCCATGTGTAACTCTGTGTTCTATGTGTAACTCTGTGTCGTTCTATGTGTAACTCTGTGTCGTTCTATGTGTAACTCTGTGTCGTTCTATGTGTAACTCTGTGTCGTTCTATGTGTAACTCTGTGTCGTTCTATGTGTAACTCTGTGTCGTTCTATGTGTAACTCTGTGTCGTTCTATGTGTAACTCTGTGTTCTATGTGTAACTCTGTGTTCTATGTGTAACTCTGTGTTCTATGTGTAACTCTGTGTTCTATGTGTAACTCTGTGTTCTATGTGTAACTCTGTGTTCTATGTGTAACTCTGTGTTCTATGTGTAACTCTGTGTTCTATGTGTAACTCTGTGTTCTATGTGTAACTCTGTGTTCTATGTGTAACTCTGTGTTGTTCTATGTGTAACTCTGTGTTGTTCTATGTGTAACTCTGTGTTGTTCTATGTGTAACTCTGTGTTGTTCTATGTGTAACTCTGTGTTGTTCTATGTGTAACTCTGTGTTGTTCTCTGTGTAACTCTGTGTTGTTCTCTGTGTTGTTCTATGTGTAACTCTGTGTTGTTCTATGTGTAACTCTGTGTTGTTCTATGTGTAACTCTGTGTTGTTCTATGTGTAACTCTGTGTTGTTCTATGTGTAACTCTGTGTTGTTCTATGTGTAACTCTGTGTTGTTCTATGTGTAACTCTGTGTTCTCTGTGTTGTTCTATGTGTAACTCTGTGTTCTATGTGTAACTCTGTGTTCTATGTGTAACTCTGTGTTCTATGTGTAACTCTGTGTTGTTCTATGTGTAACTCTGTGTTGTTCTATGTGTAACTCTGTGTTGTTCTATGTGTAACTCTGTGTTCTATGTGTAACTCTGTGTTGTTCTATGTGTAACTCTCTGTGTTCTATGTGTAACTCTGTGTTCTATGTGTAACTCTGTGTTGTTCTCTGTGTTGTTCTATGTGTAACTCTGTGTTGTTCTATGTGTAACTCTGTGTTGTTCTATGTGTAACTCTGTGTTGTTCTATGTGTAACTCTGTGTTGTTCTATGTGTAACTCTGTGTTCTATGTGTAACTCTGTGTCGTTCTATGTGTAACTCTGTGTTGTTCTATGTATCGAACTGCTTTGCTTTATCTTGGCCAGGTCGCAGTTATAAATGAGGACTTGTTCTCAACTAGCCTACCTGGTTAAATAAAGGTGTTCTCAACTTGCCAATCTGGTTAAATAAAGGTGTTCTCAACTTGCCTACCTGGTTAAATAAAGGTGTTCTCAACTAGCCTACCTGGTGAAATAAAGGTGTTCTCAACTAGCCTACCTGGTGAAATAAAGGTGTTCTCAACTAGCCTACCTGGTTAAATAAAGGTGTTCTCAACTGGCCTACCTGGTTAAATAAAGGTGTTCTCAACTAGCCTACCTGGTTAAATAAAGGTGTTCTCAACTAGCCTACCTGGTTAAATAAAGGTGTTCTCAACTAGCCTACCTGGTTAAATAAAGGTGTTCTCAACTAGCCTACCTGGTTAAATAAAGGTGTTCTCAACTAGCCTACCTGGTTAAATAAAGGTGTTCTCAACTAGCCTACCTGGTTAAATAAAGGTGTTCTCAACTTGCCTACCTGGTTAAATAAAGGTGTTCTTAACTAGCCTACCTGGTTAAATAAAGGTGTTCTCAACTAGCCTACCTGGTTAAATAAAGGTGTTCTCAACTAGCCTACCTGGTTAAATAAAGGTGTTCTCAACTAGCCTACCTGGTTAAATAAAGGTGTTCTCAACTAGCCTAGCTGGTTAAATAAAGGTGTTCTCAACTAGCCTACCTGGTTAAATAAAGGTGTTCTCAACTGGCCTACCTGGTTAAATAAAGGTGTTCTCAACTGGCCTACCTGGTTAAATAAAGGTGTTCTCAACTAGCCTACCTGGTTAAATAAAGGTGTTCTCAACTAGCCTACCTGGTTAAATAAAGGTGAAATAAAAATAAATAAAATCCGTATAAAAAGATGATAATGACGATTAAGATGGTTTCACTGTCCAGTTCTGTCTACATGTGTAAAGATACCCAGACACAATGTGTGCCTGACTACCGTATGATGTGGGCAGGAAGATCAGATCACAATCAGATCACAATGTGTCTTTTACACATCTACGCCTGTCTAATAATGTGGCTACAATCAGAATTTGCACCAGGGCATAAACGGGGCTATTGACAATCTGTATCTGTATTGTATGTGTTGAGTTGGGATGAATCTGGTCATTAATCAGTGGGTTAAGTTGGGATGAATCTGGTCATTAATCAGTGGGTTAAGTTGGGATGAATCTGGTCATTAATCAGTGGGTTAAGTTGGGATGAATCTGGTCATTAATCAGTGGGTTAAGTTGGGATGAATCTGGTCATTAATCAGTGGGTTGAGTTGGGATGAATCTGGTCATTAATCAGTGGGTTGAGTTGGGATGAATCTGGTCATTAATCAGTGGGTTGAGTTGGGATGAATCTGGTCATTAATCAGTGGGTTGAGTTGGGATGAATCTGGTCATTAATCAGTGGGTTAAGTTGGGATGAATCTGATCATTAATCAGTGGGTTAAGTTGGGATGAATCTGGTCATTAATCAGTGGGTTAAGTTGGGATGAATCTGGTCATTAATCAGTGGGTTAAGTTGGGATGAATCTGGTCATTAATCAGTGGGTTAAGTTGGGATGAATCTGGTCATTAATCAGTGGGTTAAGTTGGGATGAATCTGGTCATTAATCAGTGGGTTAAGTTGGGATGAATCTGGTCATTAATCAGTGTGTCCCGATTCTTCACGATGTCACATTATGTCCGTTTAAACACAACATTATGGGCACGTTCCAGGTGCTCTTTATTTCACAGTTGGGCTGATCTCACAAAATTGGGGAAATTCTCAGAAACCAGCGAACCATCCCAGTAATATGACTTGGGATCTTCAGATGAGACCTTCATTCCTCGAATAAATAAGTCCACCGATGCATCATTAGGGTTTCAAATGTAGGGCAAAGACGCATCATGGGAGTTGACTGTTGCTCTGAAAACTCCCCATCACAGTTCCTGGGACAGAGCAACAAATGCATCACACTCAAATGTGAGAAAATGACTATAGTTTAACTGTGCAACCATTGAAAATGAGGTTGAATGATACATAAGGGTTCAATATTAGACGCATTTGTCAGTGCATTAATACATGTTTAACAGCTGGAGTTAAATAGTGTCTCACTATTTGGCAAGCACTGACTGGCTATCTCACTATTTGGCAAGCACTGACTGGCTATCTCACTATTTGGCGAGCACTGACTGGCTATCTCACTATTTGGCAAGCACTGACTGGCTATCTCAATATTTGGCGAGCACTGACTGGCTATCTCACTATTTGGCAAGCACTGACTGGCTATCTCACTATTTGGCAAGCACTGACTGGCTATCTCACTATTTTGACCAATTTGTTATAACCCATTTATGAATGGTTTATAATAATTTACTAATGATCAAATAACCGTTAATAACATAATAACAAATCATCTATAAACCCTTTACAAATGGAACCTACAAATGGAACCTACAAATGGAACATACACATGGAACCTACAAATGGAACCTACAAATGGAACCTACACATGGAACCTACAAATGGAACCTACAAATGGAACCTACAAATGGAACCTCATTGTAAAGAATTACCCAAATTTGATTTGACAACCTATGTGTCCCTACCCTCTTACTGAACCCTGGGTTGCCCTGCTTCCTGCGTCTCCACACACACAATTACCCTGTGGTTACCCTCCCGTTACCCTGGTTGAACTACAGATGAACCCTGCTCTCTCTCTGAACCAGGCAGCTGCTCATACATCTGAATCCGTGGTTCATTTCCAGCCCCAATTCACCGGCACAACCTCTCGCCCTCTCTCTCTCCTCTATGATGTAACATCTGAACTGGCATCATCTCGCTCTGATCACTTCACGCTTGGAGGACCGTATTCTGCTGTGTTATGTCACAGGAAATGACTGTCGGTGTCAATTCACCCCCCCCCCTTTAATAAATTATTTGAAGCACAGTTCAACCTCAGTCATACCACCAACAGATATCTCCAGTCATACCCCCACCAGATATCTCCAGTCATACCCCCACCAGATATCTCCAGTCATACCCCCACCAGATATCTCCAGTCATACCCCACCAGATATCTCCAGTCATACCACCACCAGATATCTCCAGTCATACCCCCACCAGATATCTCCAGTCATACCACCCTTCAGTCATACCCCCACCAGATATCTCCAGTCATACCCCCACCAGATATCTCCAGTCATACCCCCACCAGATATCTCCAGTCATACCCCCACCAGATATCTCCAGTCATACCCCCACCAGATATCTCCAGTCATACCACCCTTCAGTCATACCCCCACCAGATATCTCCAGTCATACCCCCACCAGATATCTCCAGTCATACCACCCTTCAGTCATACCCCCACCAGATATCTCCAGTCATACCACCCTTCAGTCATACCACCACCAGATATCTCCAGTCATACCACCATTCAGTCATACCCCACCAGATATCTCCAGTCATACCACCCTTCAGTCATACCCCACCAGATATCTCCAGTCATACCCCCACCAGATATCTCCAGTCATACCCCACCAAATATCTCCAGTCATACCACCCTTCAGTCATACCACCACCAGATATCTCCAGTCATACCCCCACCAGATATCTCCAGTCATACCACCTTCAGTCATACCCCACCAGATATCTTCAGTCATACCCCCACCAGATATCTCCAGTCATACCCCACCAGATATCTCCAGTCATACCACCCTTCAGTCATACCCCCACCAGATATCTCCAGTCATACCCCACCAGATATCTCCAGTCATACCACCCTTCAGTCATACCCCCACCAGATATCTTCAGTCATACCCCCACCAGATATCTCCAGTCATACCCCCACCAGATATCTCCAGTCATACCACCCTTCAGTCATACCCCACCAGATATCTCCAGTCATACCCCCACCAGATATCTCCAGTCATACCACCACCATATATCTCCAGTCATACCCCCACCAGATATCTCCAGTCATACCACCCTTCAGTCATACCACCACCAGATATCTCCAGTCATACCACCCTTCAGTCATACCCCACCAGATATCTCCAGTCATACCCCACCAGATATCTTCAGTCATACCACCCTTCAGTCATACCCCACCAGATATCTCCAGTCATACCCCCACCAGATATCTCCAGTCATACCCCACCAGATATCTTCAGTCATACCCCCACCAGATATCTCCAGTCATACCACCCTTCAGTCATACCCCCACCAGATATCTCCAGTCATACCACCCTTCAGTCATACCCCCACCAGATATCTCCAGTCATACCACCCTTCAGTCATACCACCCTTCAGTCATACCACCCTTCAGTCATACCCCCACCAGATATCTCCAGTCATACCACCCTTCAGTCATACCCCACCAGATATCTTCAGTCATACCCCACCAGATATCTCCAGTCATACCCCCACCAGATATCTCCAGTCATACCCCACCAGATATCTCCAGTCATGCCTCCACCAAATATCTCAAGTCATACCACCCTTCAGTCATACCCCACCAGATATCTCCAGTCATACCACCACCAAATATTTTCAGTCATACCCCACCAGATATCTCCAGTCATACCACCCTTCAGTCATACTCCCACCAGATATCTCCAGTCATACCACCACCAAATATTTTCAGTCATACCCCACCAGATATCTCCAGTCATACCACCCTTCAGTCATACCCCCACCAGATATCTCCAGTCATACCCCACCAGATATCTCCAGTCATACCCCCACCAGATATCTCCAGTCATACCCCCACCAGATATCTTCAGTCATACCACCCTTCAGTCATACCCCACCAGATATCTCCAGTCATACCCCCACCAGATATCTCCAGTCATACTCTACCAGATATCTTTCAGTCATACCCCACCAGATATCTCCAGTCATACCACCCTTCAGTCATACCCCCACCAGATATCTCCAGTCATACCACCCTTCAGTCATACCCCCACCAGATATCTCCAGTCATACCCTTCAGTCATACCCCACCAGATATCTCCAGTCATACCACCCTTCAGTCATACCACCCTTCAGTCATACCACCCTTCAGTCATACCCCACCAGATATCTCCAGTCATACCACCCTTCAGTCATACCCCACCAGATATCTTCAGTCATACCCCCACCAGATATCTCCAGTCATACCCCACCAGATATCTTCAGTCATACCACTCTTCAGTCATACCCCACCAGATATCTCCAGTCATACCACCCTTCAGTCATACCCCCACCAGATATCTCCAGTCATACCACTCTTCAGTCATACCCCCACCAGATATCTCCAGTCATACCACCACCAAATATTTTCAGTCATACCCCCACCAGATATCTCCAGTCATACCACCCTTCAGTCATACCCCACCAGATATCTCCAGTCATACCACCACCAAATATTTTCAGTCATACCCCACCAGATATCTCCAGTCATACCACCCTTCAGTCATACCCCCACCAGATATCTCCAGTCATACCACCACCAAATATTTTCAGTCATACCCCACCAGATATCTCCAGTCATACCACCACCAAATATTTTCAGTCATACCCCACCAGATATCTCCAGTCATACCCCCACCAGATATCTCCAGTCATACCACCACCAGATATCTCCAGTCATACCACCTTCAGTCATACCCCCACCAGATATCTCCAGTCATACCCCCACCAGATATCTCCAGTCATACCCCACCAGATATCTCCAGTCATACCCCACCAGATATCTCTCTCTGAATGACCTTCTTGATCCAAATCAGTCAGGTTTCAAGACTAGTCATTCAACTGAGACTGCTCTCCTCTGTATCACGGAGGCGCTCCGCACTGCTAAAGCTAACTCTCTCTCCTCTGCTCTCATCCTTCTAGATCTATCGGCTGCCTTCGATACTGTGAACCATCAGATCCTCCTCTCCACCCTCTCCGAGTTGGGCATCTCGGCGCGGCCCACGCTGGATTTGCCCTACCTGACAGGTCGCCCTACCAGGTGGCGTGGCGAGAATCTGTCTCCTCACCACGCGCTCTCACCACTGGTGTCCCCAGGGCTCTGTTCTTGGCCCTCTCCTATTCTCGCTATACACCAAGTCACTTGGCTCTGTCATAACCTCACATGGTCTCTCTTATCATTGCTATGCAGACGACACACAATTAATCTTCTCCTTTCCCCTTCTGATGACCAGGTGGCGAATCGCATCTCTGCATGTCTGGCAGACATATCAGTGTGGATGACGGATCACCACCTCAAGCTGAACCTCGGCAAGACGGAGCTGCTCTTCCTCCCGGGAAGGACTGCCCGTTCCATGATCTCGCCATCACGGTTGACAACTCCATTGTGTCCTCCTCCCAGAGCGCCAAGAACCTTGGCGTGATCCTGGACAACACCCTGTCGTTTTCAACTAACATCAAGGCGGTGGCCCGTTCCTGTAGGTTCATGCTCTACAACATCCGCAGAGTACGACCCTGCCTCACACAGGAAGCGGCGCAGGTCCTAATCCAGGCACTTGTCATCTCCCGTCTGGATTACTGCAACTCGCTGTTGGCTGGGCTCCTGCCTGTGCCATTAAACCCCTTCAACTCATCCAGAACGCCGCAGCCCGTCTGGTGTTCAACCTTCCAAGTTCTCTCACGTCACCCCGCTCCTCCGTTCTTCCACTGGCTTCCAGTTGAAGCTCGCATCCGCTACAAGACCATGGTGCTTGCCACGGAGCTGTGAGGGGAACGGCACCTCAGTACCTCCAGGCTCTGATCAGGCCCTACACCCAAACAAGGGCACTGCGTTCATCCACCTCTGGCCTGCTCGCCTCCCTACCACTGAGGAAGTACAGCTCCCGCCAGCCCAGTCAAAACTGTTCGCTGCCCTGGCCCCCAATGGTGGAACAAACTCCCTCACGACGCCAGGACAGCGGAGTCAATCACCACCTTCCGGAGACACCTGAAACCCCAACTCTTTAAGGAATACCTAGGATAGGTTAAGTAATCCCTCTCACCCCACCCCCTAAGTTTTAGATGCACTATTGTTAAGTGACTGTCCCACTGATGTCATAAGGTGAATGCACCAATTTGTAAGTCGCTCTGGATAAGAGCGTCTGCTAAATGACTTAAATGTTAAATGTAAAAATGTAATACCACCACCAGATATCTCCAGTCATACCCCCACCAGATATCTCCAGTCATACCACCCTTCAGTCATACCCCACCAGATATCTCCAGTCATACCCCCACCAGATATCTCCAGTCATACCCCCACCAGATATCTCCAGCCATACCCCCACCAGATATCTCCAGTCATACCCCCACCAGATATCTCCAGTCATACCACCCTTCAGTCATACCCCCACCAGATATCTCCAGTCATACCCCCACCAGATATCTCCAGTCATACCCCCACCAGATATCTCCAGTCATACCACCCTTCAGTCATACCACCACCAGATATCTCCAGTCATACCACCCTTCAGTCATACCCCCACCAGATATCTCCAGTCATACCACCCTTCAGTCATACCCCACCAGATATCTCCAGTCATACCCCACCAGATATCTCCAGTCATACCCCACCAGATATCTCCAGTCATACCACCACCAGATATCTCCAGTCATACCCCCACCAGATATCTCCAGTCATACCACCCTTCAGTCATACCCCCACCAGATATCTCCAGTCATACCACCCTTCAGTCATACCCCACCAGATATCTCCAGTCATACCCCCACCAGATATCTCCAGTCATACCACCACCAGATATCTCCAGTCATACCCCCACCAGATATCTCCAGTCATACCACCCTTCAGTCATACCCCCACCAGATATCTCCAGTCATACCCCCACCAGATATCTCCAGTCATACCACCCTTCAGTCATACCCCCACCAGATATCTTCAGTCATACCCCCACCAGATATCTCCAGTCATACCCCCACCAGATATCTCCAGTCATACCACCTTCAGTCATACCCCCACCAGATATCTCCAGTCATACCCCCACCAAATATCTCCAGTCATACCACCCTTCAGTCATACCACCACCAGATATCTCCAGTCATACCCCACCAGATATCTCCAGTCATACCACCCTTCAGTCATACCCCACCAGATATATCTCCAGTCATACCCCCACCAGATATCTCCAGTCATCCATATACCACCATATATCTCAGTCATACCACCCTTCAGTCATACCACCACCAGATATCTCCAGTCATACCCCCACCAGATATCTCCAGTCATACCCCCACCATATATCTCCAGTCATACCACCACCATATATCTCCAGTCATACCACCCTTCAGTCATACCACCACCAGATATCTCCAGTCATACCACCCTTCAGTCATACCCCACCAGATATCTCCAGTCATACCCCCACCAGATATCTTCAGTCATACCACCCTTCAGTCATACCCCACCAGATATCTCCAGTCATACCCCACCAGATATCTCCAGTCATACCCCCACCAGATATCTTCAGTCATACCCCCACCAGATATCTCCAGTCATACCACCTCTTCAGTCATACCCCCACCAGATATCTCCAGTCATACCACCCTTCAGTCATACCCCCACCAGATATCTCCAGTCATACCACCCTTCAGTCATACCACCCTTCAGTCATACCACCCTTCAGTCATACCCCCACCAGATATCTCCAGTCATACCACCCTTCAGTCATACCCCCACCAGATATCTTCAGTCATACCCCCACCAGATATCTCCAGTCATACCACCAGATATCTCCAGTCATGCCTCCACCAAATATCTCCAGTCATACCACCTCTTCAGTCATACCCCCACCAGATATCTCCAGTCATACCACCACCAAATATTTTCAGTCATACCCCCACCAGATATCTCCAGTCATACCACCCTTCAGTCATACCCCCACCAGATATCTCCAGTCATACCACCACCAAATATTTTCAGTCATACCCCCACCAGATATCTCCAGTCATACCACCCTTCAGTCATACCCCACCAGATATCTCCAGTCATACCACCACCAGATATTTCCAGTCATACCCCCACCAGATATCTCCAGTCATACCACCCTTCAGTCATACCCCCACCAGATATCTTCAGTCATACCACCTTCAGTCATACCCCCACCAGATATCTCCAGTCATACCCCCACCAGATATCTCCAGTCATACCCCCACCAGATATCTTCAGTCATACCCCCTTCAGATATCTCCAGTCATACCACCCTTCAGTCATACCCCACCAGATATCTCCAGTCATACCAGATATCTTCAGTCATACCCCCACCAGATATCTCCAGTCATACCACCCTTCAGTCATACCCCCACCAGATATCTCCAGTCATACCACCCTTCAGTCATACCCCCACCCTTCAGTCATACCACCCTTCAGTCATACCCCCACCAGATATCTCCAGTCATACCACCCTTCAGTCATACCACCCTTCAGATATCTTCAGTCATACCCCACCAGATATCTCCAGTCATACCCCCACCAGATATCTTCAGTCATACCCCCACCAGATATCTTCAGTCATACCCCACCAGATATCTTCAGTCATACCCCACCAGATATCTCCAGTCATACCCCCACCATATATCTCCAGTCATACCACCCTTCAGTCATACCACCACCAGATATCTCCAGTCATACCACCCTCCAGTCATACCCCACCATATATCCAGTCATACCACCACCATATATCTCCAGTCATACCACCCTTCAGTCATACCACCACCAGATATCTCCAGTCATACCACCCTTCAGTCATACCCCCACCAGATATCTCCAGTCATACCCCCACCAGATATCTTCAGTCATACCACCCTTCAGTCATACCCCCACCAGATATCTCCAGTCATACCCCCACCAGATATCTCCAGTCATACCCCCACCAGATATCTTCAGTCATACCCCACCAGATATCTCCAGTCATACCACCCTTCAGTCATACCCCCACCAGATATCTCCAGTCATACCACCCTTCAGTCATACCCCCACCAGATATCTCCAGTCATACCACCCTTCAGTCATACCACCCTTCAGTCATACCACCCTTCAGTCATACCCCCACCAGATATCTCCAGTCATACCACCCTTCAGTCATACCCCCACCAGATATCTTCAGTCATACCCCCACCAGATATCTCCAGTCATACCACCCTTCAGTCATACCCCCACCAGATATCTCCAGTCATACCCCCACCAGATATCTCCAGTCATGCCTCCACCAAATATCTCCAGTCATACCACCCTTCAGTCATACCCCCACCAGATATCTCCAGTCATACCACCACCAAATATTTTCAGTCATACCCCCACCAGATATCTCCACTCATACCACCCTTCAGTCATACCCCCACCAGATATCTCCAGTCATACCACCACCAAATATTTTCAGTCATACCCCCACCAGATATCTCCAGTCATACCACCCTTCAGTCATACCCCCACCAGATATCTCCAGTCATACCCCACCAGATATCTCCAGTCATACCCCACCAGATATCTCCAGTCATACCCCCACCAGATATCTCCAGTCATACCCCCACCAGATATCTTCAGTCATACCACCCTTCAGTCATACCCCCCCACCAGATATCTCCAGTCATACCCCCACCAGATATCTCCAGTCATACCCCCACCAGATATCTTCAGTCATACCCCACCAGATATCTCCAGTCATACCACCCTTCAGTCATACCCCCAACAGATATCTCCAGTCATACCACCCTTCAGTCATACCCCCACCAGATATCTCCAGTCATACCACCCTTCAGTCATACCCCCACCAGATATCTCCAGTCATACCACCCTTCAGTCATACCACCCTTCAGTCATACCACCCTTCAGTCATACCCCCACCAGATATCTCCAGTCATACCACCCTTCAGTCATACCCCCACCAGATATCTTCAGTCATACCCCCACCAGATATCTCCAGTCATACCCCCACCAGATATCTTCAGTCATACCACTCTTCAGTCATACCCCCACCAGATATCTCCAGTCATACCACCCTTCAGTCATACCCCACCAGATATCTCCAGTCATACCACTCTTCAGTCATACCCCCACCAGATATCTCCAGTCATACCACCACCAAATATTTTCAGTCATACCCCCACCAAATATCTCCAGTCATACCACCCTTCAGTCATACCCCCACCAGATATCTCCAGTCATACCCCCACCAGATATCTCCAGTCATACCACCACCAGATATCTCCAGTCATACCCCCACCAGATATCTCAGTCATACCCCCACCAGATATCTCCAGTCATACCCCCACCACCCTTCACCCTTCAGTCATACCCCCACCAGATATCTTCAGTCATACCCCCACCAGATATCTCCAGTCATACCCCCACCAGATATCTCCAGTCATACCCCCACCAGATATCTCCAGTCATACCACCCTTCAGTCATACCCCACCAGATATCTCCAGTCATACCCCCACCAAATATCTCCAGTCATACCACCCTTCAGTCATACCACCACCAGATATCTCCAGTCATACCACCCTTCAGTCATACCCCCACCAGATATCTCCAGTCATACCCCCACCAGATATCTTCAGTCATACCACCCTTCAGTCATACCCCCACCAGATATCTCCAGTCATACCCCACCAGATATCTCCAGTCATACCCCCACCAGATATCTCCAGTCATACCCCCACCAGATATCTCCAGTCATACCACCCTTCAGTCATACCCCCACCAGATATCTCCAGTCATACCACCCTTCAGTCATACCCCCACCAGATATCTCCAGTCATACCACCCTTCAGTCATACCCCCACCAGATATCTCCAGTCATACCCCCACCAGATATCTCCAGTCATACCACCCTTCAGTCATACCCCCACCAGATATCTCCAGTCATACCCCCACCAGATATCTCCAGTCATACCACCCTTCAGTCATACCCCCACCAGATATCTTCAGTCATACCCCCACCAGATATCTCCAGTCATACCCCCACCAGATATCTCCAGTCATACCACCCTTCAGTCATACCCCCACCAGATATCTCCAGTCATACCCCCACCAAATATCTCCAGTCATACCACCCTTCAGTCATACCACCACCAGATATCTTCAGTCATACCCCCACCAGATATCTCCAGTCATACCACCCTTCAGTCATACCCCCACCAGATATCTCCAGTCATACCACCCTTCAGTCATACCCCACCAGATATCTCCAGTCATACCACCCTTCAGTCATACCCCCACCAGATATCTTCAGTCATACCACCCTTCAGTCATACCACCCTTCAGTCATACCCCACCAGATATCTCCAGTCATACCACCCTTCAGTCATACCCCCACCAGATATCTTCAGTCATACCCCCACCAGATATCTCCAGTCATACCCCCACCAGATATCTTCAGTCATACCACTCTTCAGTCATACCCCCACCAGATATCTCCAGTCATACCACCCTTCAGTCATACCCCCACCAGATATCTTCAGTCATACCCCCACCAGATATCTCCAGTCTTCAGTCATACCCCCACCAGATATCTCCAGTCATACCACCACCAAATATCTTCAGTCATACCCCACCAGATATCTCCAGTCATACCACCCTTCAGTCATACCCCCACCAGATATCTCCAGTCATACCACCACCAAATATTTTCAGTCATACCCCACCAGAGATATCTCCAGTCATACCACCCTTCAGTCATACCCCCACCAGATATCTCCAGTCATACCACCACCAAATATTTTCAGTCATACCCCCACCAGATATCTCCAGTCATACCACCCTTCAGTCATACCCCACCAGATATCTCCAGTCATACCACCACCAAATATTTTCAGTCATACCCCACCAGATATCTCCAGTCATACCACCCTTCAGTCATACCACCACCAGATATCTCCAGTCATACCACCACCAAATATTTTCAGTCATACCAAATATTTTCAGTCATACCCCCACCAGATATCTCCAGTCATACCACCCTTCAGTCATACCCCCACCAGATATCTCCAGTCATACCACCACCAAATATTTTCAGTCATACCCCCACCAGATATCTACCACCCTTCAGTCATACCCCCACCAGATATCTCCAGTCATACCACCACCAAATACCAGTCATACCCACCAGATATCTCCAGTCATACCCCCCCACCAGATATCTCCAGTCATACCACCCTTCAGTCATACCCCCACCAGATATCTCCTTCAAAATATCTGTTGTTATGGTGTGGTTTCAACTGTGTGTGAAACAGTGCAATACTTAGATCGGTTGAAACAAGTTTTTTTGTTGCCTTCTGCTATTGTTGTCTCCTGGCTGACCAATCGGTTGTTTGTATCTTATTCCAGGAATCTAACAATGCTCTCATCTGATCTGTTACAGGATCTGACTGCACCTGCACTACTGGGCCAGGAGCCAAGAAGCCAATAGCCAGCCAGCGAGCTGCGGAGGGAGCAGTCTGTTTTACGGTCACTGGGTGAATACACGGCCACCAGGGTAGAGATGTCAGCTGCGCAGTCAGAGCCTGGGGGGACACTCTGTCAGGGGCAGAAGAGAAGAGAAGGGGGCAGCAGGGAGGGAGGGAGGCAGAATGACTGGAAAAGAAGTGGGGATATGCTGGAGGTGCTGGAAAGCTAACCTTAACCCTGGAGGATCCCTCCCTGCTCCCCTAACCCTGGAGGATCCCTCCCTGCTCCCCTAACCCTGGAGGATCCCCTAACCCTGGAGGACCTCCCTGCTCCCCTAACCCTGGAGGCTCCCTTAACCCTGGAGGATCCCCTAACCCTGGAGGATCCCTCCCTGCTCCCCTAACCCTGGAGGATCCCCTAACCCTGGAGGACCTCCCTGCTCCCCTAACCCTGGAGGCTCCCTTAACCCTGGAGGATCCCCTAACCCTGGAGGATCCCTCCCTGCTCCCCTAACCCTGGAGGATCCCCTAACCCTGGAGGATCCCTCCCTGCTCCCCTAACCCTGGAGGATCCCTCCCTGCTCCCCTAACCCTGGAGGATCCCCTAACCCTGGAGGATCCCCTAACCCTGGAGGATCCCTCCCTGCTCCCCTAACCCTGGAGGATCCCTTCCTGCTCCCCTAACCCTGGAGGATCCCCTACTGCTCCCCTAACCCTGGAGGATCCCTCCCTGCTCCCCTAACCCTGGAGGATCCTCCCTGCTCCCCTAACCCTGGAGGATCCCCCTGCTCCCTAACCCTGGAGGATCCCTCCCTGCTCCCCTAACCCTGGAGGATCCCCTAACCCTGGAGGATCCCCTAACCCTGGAGGTTCCCTCCCTGCTCCCCTAACCCTGGAGGATCCCCTAACCCTGGAGGATCCTCCCTGCTCCCCTAACCCTGGAGGATCCTCCCTGCTCCCCTAACCCTGGAGGATCCTCCCTGCTCCCCTAACCCTGGAGGATCCTCCCTGCTCCCCTAACCCTGGAGGATCCCTCCCTGCTCCCCTAACCCTGGAGGATCCTCCCTGCTCCCCTAACCCTGGAGGATCCCTCCCTGCTCCCCTAACCCTGGAGGATCCCCTAACCCTGGAGGACCTCCCTGCTCCCCTAACCCTGGAGGACCCCCTAACCCTGGAGGACCCCTCCCTGCTCCCCTAACCCTGGAGGATCCCCTAACCCTGGAGGATCCCTCCCTGCTCCCCTAACCCTGGAGGGTCCCTCCCTGCTCCCCTAACCCTGGAGGATCCCCTTACCCTGGTGGGACAGAGGGAGAGACTGATGGAGGGAGGCAGGGATGGTGGGACTGAGGGAGAGACTGATGGAGGGAGGTAGGGATGGTGGGACTGAGGGAGAGACTGATGGAGGGAAAGAGGGATGATGGGACAGAGGGAGAGACTGATGGAGGGAGGTAGGGATGGTGGGACAGAGGGAGAGACTGATGGAGGGAGGGATGGTGGGACAGAGGGAGAGACTGATGGAGGGAGGGAAGGTGGGACAGAGGGAGAGACTGATGGAGGGAGGCAGGGATGGTGGGACTGAGGGAGAGACTGATGGAGGGAGGTAGGGATGGTGGGATTGAGGGAGCATGATGGAGGGAAAGAGGGATGATGGGACAGAGGGAGAGACTGATGGAGGGAGGGAAGGTGGGACAGAGGGAGAGACTGATGGAGGGAGGGAAGGTGGGACAGAGGGAGAGACTGATGGAGGGAGGCAGGGATGGTGGGACAGAGGGAGAGACTGATGGAGGGATGGAGGGACTGAGGTAGAGACTGATGGAGGGAAGGGGGTGATGGGACTGAGGGAGAGACTGATGGAGGGAAGGGGGGTGATGGGACTGAGGGAGAGACTGAGGGAGAGACTGATGGAGGGACTGAGGGAGAGACTGATGGAGGGAAGGGGGGTGATGGGACTGAGGGAGAGACTGAGGGAGGGAAGGGGGGTGATGGGACTGAGGAGAGACTGAGGGAGAGACTGATGGAGGGACTGAGGGAGAGACTGAGGGAGAGACTGATGGAGGGACTGATGGAGAGACTGATGGAGGGAAGGAGGGACTGAGGTAGAGACTGATGGAGGGACTGAGGGAGAGACTGAGGTAGAGACTGATGGAGAGACTGATGGAGGGATGGAGGGGTGATGGGACTGAGGGAGAGACTGAGGGAGAGACTGAGGGAGAGACTGATGGAGGGACTGATGGAGGGACTGATGGAGGGACTGAGGGAGAGACTGAGGGAGAGACTGATGGAGGGAGGGAGACTGATGGAGGGACTGAGGGAGGACTGAGGGAGGGACTGAGGGAGAGACTGATGGAGGGACTGAGGGAGAGACTGAGGGAGGAGAGGGGGATGGATGGGACTGAGGAGAGACTGATGGAGAGACTGAGGGAGGACTGAGGAGAGACTGATGGAGGGAGGGAAGGTGGGACTGAGGGAGAGACTGATGGAGAGACTGATGGAGGGACTGAGGGAGAGACTGATGGAGGGACTGATGGAGGGACTGAGGGAGAGACTGATGGAGGGACTGAGGGAGAGACTGATGGAGGGACTGATGGAGGGACTGATGGAGGGACTGATGGAGAGACTGATGGAGAGACTGATGGAGAGACTGATGGAGAGACTGATGGAGGGACTGAGGGAGAGACTGATGGAGGGACTGATGGAGGGACTGATGGAGGGACTGAGGGAGAGACTGATGGAGAGACTGATGGAGGGACTGAGGGAGAGACTGATGGAGGGACTGAGGGAGAGACTGAGGGAGAGACTGATGGAGGGACTGAGGGAGAGACTGATGGAGGGACTGATGGAGGGACTGAGGGAGAGACTGAGGGAGGGACTGAGGGAGGGACTGATGGAGGGACTGAGGGAGAGACTGAGGGAGGGACTGAGGGAGGGACTGAGGGAGAGACTGAGGGAGGGACTGAGGGAGGGAAGGACTGACTATGTACCGAGTGTGAAAACAGTAGATAACATCAGGTCACCCACTGAGCAGGAGATCACCCAGAGCAGCAGGATAAATCACCCTCAGACCCCCAAACATGTTGTCTTTGGCCCGGTCCAGTCGACAGACCCCATGCCTTGGCCACACCATAGAGTGTCCTGGGCCCCTGACACAGACCTCAAGCCTCTTCACACAGGAACCCTCCTAGAACCCAGACCTTGATCCTAGAAGGTAAAACCTGCTGTCACAGGGACATGGCTGGAGCGGACAGAACAGACAGAGGAACCAGGTTAGGAAGTAAAGCATCAGAACACACACCCCTGTCATTGATCTGTGGAGGCGGTAGGGAGGTCGCAGAGAGGACAGAAGCACACAGGCAGCCTCTGCCCTTGCTTTAAACTCTCACCCCCTCACCTCCACCTCCTCCTTGCCTCATCTCACCCCCTTTCCTTTCCTCCCCCGACTCCCAGCCCCAAAGACACGAGCTGATTCAATCAGATTTGTCCGTTTTTTAAGGTCCTGACCCCTGTGCCTTCGGGAATGTGAACTTTTCCTGTTTATTGATGCTCGTCAGGCCAACGCTTGTGGATAACAGCTGTGTGTGTGTTCGTGAGAGAGAAACGAACTCCATCTGTGGACAGCTCCTGTTCAGCCAATCACAAGCCCCGTCTCTGCATTTCCCACCTCTGCCAGTCCAAGTTTCACACTTTATAAACACACAGTAACAGGTGGTTACGACCACCTCAAACATCCAAAGGAAAGAGATGGAAACCTGTTGGTTGACACCGGTCCTGGGTGAATACCTGTGACACCGGTCCTGGGTGAATACCTGTGACACCGGTCCTGGGGGAATACCTGTGACACCGGTCCTGGGGGAATACCTGTGACACCGGTCCTGGGTGAATACCTGTGACACCGGTCCTGGGTGAATACCTGTGACCCCGGTCCTGGGTGAATACCTGTGACACCGGTCCTGGGGGAATACCTGTGACACCGGTCCTGGGTGAATACCTGTGACACCGGTCCTGGGTGAATACCTGTGACATCGGTCCTGGGTGAATACCTGTGACATCGGTCCTGGGTGAATACCTGTGACACCGGTCCTGGGTGAATACCTGTGACATCGTCCCACTGTCCTGCTGTCATGTGAGTGCTCCTGCTGTCATGTGAGTGCTCCTGCTGTCATGTGAGAGCTCCTGCTGTTGGCTGTTAGCTGAAGGCCTAACATGTGACAGGCAAGGAGGAACCCAGGCAGTCGAGGGGGGCAGTAGAGTCAGTCTGCTGTCAGCAGAACAGATTTATGATGCCTCCTGTCCCATTGAACACTGCTCCTGTTTGCTTAATTAAAGACCCCTAACTACTTTACATGGCCTGGCTCAGCCCCTCAGCCCTCAGGTTCTCTATCCTGTCTCTCTGGCTCAGCCCTTCAGCCCTCTGGTTCTCTACCCTGTCTCTCTGGCTCAGCCCCTCAGCCCTCTGGTTCTCTATCCTGTCTATCCTGTCCCTCTGGTTCTCTATCCTGTCTCTCTGGCTCAGCCTCTCAGCCCTCTGGTTCTCTACCCTGTCTCTCTGGCTCAGCCCCTCAGCCCTCTGGTTCTCTACCCTGTCTCTCTGGCTCAGCCCTCTGGTTCTCTACCCTGTCTCTCTGGCTCAGCCCTCTGGTTCTCTATCCTGTCTCTCTGGCTCAGCCCCTCAGCCCTCTGGTTCTCTATCCTGTCTCTCTGGCTCAGCCCTTCAGCCCTCTGGTTCTCTACCCTGTCTCTCTGGCTCTCTCTGGCTCAGTCTCCCTCAGCCCTCTGGTTCTCTACCCTGTCTCTCTGGCTCAGCCCCTCAGCCCTCTGGTTCTCTATCCTGTCTCTCTGGCTCAGCCCCTCAGCCCTCTGGTTCTCTACCCTGTCTCTGGCTCAGCCCCTCAGCCCTCTGGCTCTACCCTGTCCTCTGGCTCAGCCCCTCAGCCCTCTGGTTCTCTATCCTGTCTCTCTGGCTCAGCCCCTCAGCCCTCTGGTTCTCTACCCCTCAGCCCTCTGGTTCTCTATCCTGTCTCTCTGGCTGCTCAGCCCTCTGGTTCTCTATCCTGTCTCTCTGGCTGCCCCTCAACCCTCAGGTTCTCTATCCTGTCTCTCTTGCTCAGCCCTCAGCCCTCTGGTTCTCTACCCTGTCTCAGCCTCTCAGCCCTCTGGTTCTCTACCCTGTCTCAGCCTCTCAGCCCTCTGGTTCTCTACCCTGTCTCAGCCCCTCAACCCTCTGGTTCTCTACCCTGTCTCAGCCCTCTGGTTCTCTACCCTGTCTCAGCCTCTCAGCCCTCTGGTTCTCTACCCTGTCTCAGCCCCTCAACCCTCTGGTTCTCTACCCTGTCTCAGCCCTCTGGTTCTCTACCCTGTCTCTCTGGCTCAGCCTCTCTTTCATCCCCCATCCCTTCATCCATCCCTTCATCCCCCATCCCTCCATCCCCCATCCCCATCCCTTCATCCTTCATCCCCCATCCCTCCGGCCCTTCATCCCCCATCCCTTCATTCTCCATCCCTCCATCCCTTCATCCCCCATCTCTCACATTTACCACATTTACATTTAAGTCATTTAGCAGACGCTCTTATCCAGAGCGACTTACAAATTGGTGCATTCACCTTATGACATCCAGTGGAACAGTCACTTTACAATAGTGCATCTAAATCTTAAAGGGGGGGGGGGTGAGAGGGATTACTTATCCTATCCTAGGTATTCCTTAAAGCGGTGGGGTTTCAGGTGTCTCCGGAAGGTGGTGATTGACTCCGCTGTCCTGGCGTCGTGAGGGAGTTTGTTCCACCATTGGGGGGCCAGAGCAGCGAACAGTTTTCACTGGGCTGAGCGGGAGCTGTACTTCCTCAGTGGTAGGGAGGCGAGCAGGCCAGAGGTGGATGAACGCAGTGCCCTTGTTTGGGTGTAGGGCCTGATCAGAGCCTGGAGGTACTGAGGTGCCGTTCCCCTCACAGCTCCGTAGGCAAGCACCATGGTCTTGTAGCGGATGCGAGCTTCAACTGGAAGCCAGTGGAGAGAACGGAGGAGCGGGGTGACGTGAGAGAACTTGGGAAGGTTGAACACCAGACGGGCTGCAGCGTTCTGGATGAGTTGAAGGGGTTTAATGGCACAGGCAGGGAGCCCAGCCAACAGCGAGTTGCAGTAATCCAGACGGGAGATGACAAGTGCCTGGATTAGGACCTGCGCCGCTTCCTGTGTGAGGCAGGGTCGTACTCTGCGGATGTTGTAGAGCATGAACCTACAGGAACGGGCCACCGCCTTGATGTTGGTTGAGAACGACAGGGTGTTGTCCAGGATCACGGCAAGGTTCTTAGCGCTCTCTCTCCATCCCCCATCCCTTCATCCTCCATCCCTCCATCCCCATCTCTCCATCCCCCATCCCTTCATCCCCCATCCCTCCATCCCCCATCCCTCCATCCTCCATCCCTTCATCCCCCACTCCTTCATTCTCCATCCCTTCATCCTCCATCCCCCACTCCTTCATTCTCCATCCCTCCATCCCCCATCCCTTCATCCCCCACCCCTTCATCCTCCATCCCTTCATCCTCCACTCCTTCATCCCCCACTCCTTCATTCTCCATCCCTCCATCCATCCCTTCATCCTCCATGCCTTCATCCCCCATCCCTCCATACTTCATCCCTCCATCCTTCATCCCCCATCCTCCATCCTTCATCCCCCATCTCAATCTCTTCATCCCCATCCTTCATCCCTCCATCCTTCATCCCTCCATCCCTCCATCATCCATCCCTTCATCCCCCATCCCTCCATCATTCTCTACCTCATAGTCCAGCGTCAATCAGCACTTCTTCTAAACAAGTGGTCGGTGTGTTTTAGTAATGAACAATATTTAATAAATCACTGATTGTTCCTCTGAATGAAGTGATTTAGTGAAGGTTAACTCATGGAAGGATGTTGCTATAATCAATATAAATGTAGTTAGCTGCACCATGTGATCTTTTAATCATTTGACTCTGTTTTATTCAAACCATGTTAAATGTTTTTCTGGTCTAGTTGGTGTACTATGGGAAATGTGGAATCCCAAAATTTGTTGCATTGAATACCAAAGTCCTCTCTTTTTTCTGGTTTTAATGTTCCACAGCGACCCCTGGTGGAGGCGATTAGAACTGGGGGAAATTAAATCTGTTGTGAGTGGCTTGAAGAGAACTGGCCAGAGAAGGGCACTTACCTCCCGGTAACAACAACAGGATGACAGGTAAACAAAGGAATATTCACACACAATACAAGTATAATAATATATAAATATTATATGGGGGGGGGGGGGGGGGGGTCCATTGAGGTGGGGAGGGGAAATGTCCTAGGTGGCAAAGGTTCAGATGGATATAGTTATTTATCGCCGTAGTAACGAACCCACACCTCACAACCTATTCGACCCCAAACATGGTCAAACTATTTACACCCTTCTTGTTTGCAGAGAGAATATTTTGCCGTTTTAAAACGAATTTCCTGTAATTCTCCACATTCTACTATGTGTTGTGTGTGTTTATATGATACCAGGGGTCGAAGCCCGACCAAGTTGGCCCTGTTCTGGTTCCGGACCGCGGTCCGCCAGCAGAGTATGGGGGCTCAATATAGTAAGCAGATAGACCATCCAGCCTTAGGGTGTATGTGCTTGTTAATTAAGAGCGTTGGACTAGTAACCGGAAGGTTGCGAGTTCAAATCCCCGAGCTGACAAGGTACAATTCTGTCGTTCTGCCCCTGAACAGGCAGTTAACCCACTGTTCCCAGGCCATCATTGAAAATAAGAATTTGTTCTTAACTGACTTGTCTGGTTAAATAAAGGTAAAATAAAAAATACAAATGTAAATAATGATTCCCAGATAGGTTGAGTCTGTAATACAGACATCCCTCACCTCCAGGCTTTTTGTGGCCAGAGCAGGCCTGTATCCTCATCTAGACCCCAGCCTGTGTCCTCATCTAGGCCCCAGCCTGTGTCCTCATCTAGGCCCCAGCCTGTGTCCTCATCTAGGCCCCAGCCTGTGTCCTCATCTAGGCCCCAGCCTGTATCCTCATCTAGGCCCCAGCCTGTATCCTCATCTAGGCCCCAGCCTGTATCCTCATCTAGGCCCCAGCCTGTATCCTCATCTAGGCCCCAGCCTGTATCCTCATCTAGGCCCCAGCCTGTATCCTCATCTAGGCCCCAGCCTGTATCCTCATCTAGGCCCCAGCCTGTATCCTCATCTAGGCCCCAGCCTGTGTCCTCATCTAGGCCCCAGCCTGTGTCCTCATCTAGGCCCCAGCCTGTGTCCTCATCTAGGCCCCAGCCTGTGTCCTCATCTAGGCCCCAGCCTGTGTCCTCATCTAGGCCCCAGTCTGAGTCCCAAATGGAACCTCATTACCTATATAGCGCACTACTTTTATCCCATAGGGCTCCATTTGGGACACATATCTAGGCTGGGTGATACACCGTCTCTCCCCAGATCCGTCTCTCCCGACAGATCGGGCCGTCTCCCGACAGATCGGGCCGTCCAGATCGGGCCGTCTCTCCCGACAGATCGGGCCGTCTCTCCCGACAGATCGGGCCGTCTCTCCCGACAGATCGGGCCGTCTCTCCCGACAGATCGGGCCGTCTCCCGACAGATCGGGCCGTCTCTCCCGACAGAGATCAGGGCCGTCTCTCCCGACAGATCGGGCCGTCTCTCCCGACAGATCGACAGGGCCGTCTCTCCCGACAGATCGGGCCGTCTCTCCCGACAGATCGGGCGACAGATCGGACCGTCTCCCGACAGATCAGACCGTCTCTCCCGACAGATCAGGCCGGGAGGGTTTTCTCCTGTGATTGTGGTCTGACCTTAGAATGGCCGTCATCATTCAGGGTCAGGACTCTGTGTCGTTGGGAAAGAGCTTGTCAGTCAGAATGTCACTGTAAGGTGGACAGCGGTTGTAATCAGCATGTGAAATGTGGTGCCTAGAAGTCCCATCAGAGGAAGAGATATAACCCTATCAGCTGTTGATTGGTAGTCAGGCATTATATTCCACTTGTTGCCATTGTTTTGTTGAAAACCACATGATCAAAAGTTGAATTACTTTGCAGACATTCTTGAATGTATACATTTATTTACAACACCTCTATGATACATTCCCACACGAATCAGACCCAGGTCACTGGTTTAGTAGATAAAGCTTTGGTATTAAATAGGTTTCATCACGTGGTTAAAAGCATCCCAGAATGCAGCAGGACACATTTTAAAAACAGATGACATCAAAGCCTTCCAAAAGGACATCGTTTTGGAAGAGAGTTGCAAAAAGATTGGTTATGAAAAAAGCTTTGTTCCAAAATCTAAAACAGGAAATGCAGTCATTCAAACTGGACAGGCCAGTTACAGTCAACAAACATACCTCAACATTGAGTTTGCATCCCTAATGGCACCCTATTCCCTACGTAGTGCACTACTTTAGAGCAGGGCCCTATGGAACCCTATTCCCTACGTAGTGCACTACTTTAGAGCAGGGCCCTATGGAACCCTATTCCCTACATAGTGCACTACTTTAGAGCAGGGCCCTATGGAACCCTATTCCCTACATAGTGCACTACTTTAGAGCAGGGCCCGATGGAACCCTATTCCCTACACAGCGCACTACTTTAGACCAGGGCCCATTGAGTAGTGCCCTGTATAGGGAATGATGCCATTTGGGACACAAGCCAATAACAGGATTCTCTGTTCCCTTTCTCTCATCATTGGTTTAGGGACACTTTTTGGTCAGCTGTTACTTTGTAACAATCTTTTTAAGTGTGTCAGAATGATCACTATTATAATGTATTCTACTATTTAATAGGCTAAACTCAAAATACAAGGCAGCATATATGACAAAATGAAGCTAAAATAATTATATAACCCCCCTCCGAAAAAAAAAGCCAAGATCCTAAAAAGTCCACATCCGCACATTAAAACGACCCAGAAAATAAGATCCATGCAACAAAAACACACAACTAAAAGACAGGAAACCTTAAGATTCTTTCCTTACAGCTGCCGCTGTACGATGGTTTAAATACACACAGTCAGAATCATGTCATAAATATAGTGAGTTGATGGTTCATTTAAAAAAAGACAGATGCTCCCAGCGTGAATAGAATTAGACCCCAGGACAGTTATAAAAACACCAGCAGAACAGTTCCACAGCATCGTACTCCATAGAATGGATGGTCTGACACGTCAGTAGTCACTGATATGGATGGTCTGACACGTCAGTAGTCACTGATATGGATGGTCTGACACGTCAGTAGTCACTGATATGGATGGTGGAGCCGTCAGTAGTCACTGATATGGATGGTCTGACACGTCAGTAGTCACTGATATGGATGGTCTGACACGTCAGTAGTCACTGATATGGATGGTCTGACACGTCAGTAGTCACTGATATGGATGGTGGAGCCGTCAGTAGTCACTGATATGGATGGTCTGACACGTCAGTAGTCACTGATATGGATGGTCTGACACGTCAGTAGTCACTGATATGGATGGTCTGACACGTCAGTAGTCACTGATATGGATGGTGGAGCCGTCAGTAGTCACTGATATGGATGGTCTGACACGTCAGTAGTCACTGATATGGATGGTCTGACACGTCAGTAGTCACTGATATGGATGGTCTGACACGTCAGTAGTCACTGATATGGATGGTGGAGCCGTCAGTAGTCACTGATATGGATGGTGGAGCCGTCCTTCCTGAGTCCTTCCTGAATTGTTGACTGATTTATTGGTCCGTCCCAAAAAGCCTATTCCCATTCTCGTGCACTGCTGTTGGCCAGGGCCCATAATGCACTACTGTTGGCCAGGGCCCATAATGCACTACTGTTTGCCAGGGCCCATAATGCACTACTGTTGGCCAGGGCTCAACAGTAGAGCACTACAGAAGGAAACCCATCCATGGCACCAGCCAGCAGTCACCTGGGCCGGTCATTACATGGCACTGTAGGTAGCAGCACTCAGAACCGGCCTCCGCTTCCCTTTGATCTTCAGAGATCCATAACGGGCCTGTTGGACAGAACAGATTAATTATCATCATCAGACTGGTATAACTCTGACCTAGTTAATATACTATAACAAGCATTACAGCCTCCTGAAACAGACCATCAGACTGGTATAACTCTGACCTAGTTAATATACGATAACAAGCATTACAGCCTCCTGAAACAGACCATCAGACTGGTATAACTCTGACCTAGTTAATATACTATAACAAGCATTACAGCCTCCTGAAACAGACCATCAGACTGGTATAACTCTGACCTAGTTAATATACTATAACAAGCATTACAGCCTCCTGAAACAGACCAGACTGGTATAACTCTGACCTAGTTAATATACTATAACAAGCATTACAGCCTCCTGAAACAGACCATCAGACTGGTATAACTCTGACCTGGTTAATATACTATAACAAGCATTACAGCCTCCTGAAACAGACCATCAGACTGGTATAACTCTGACCTAGTTAATATACGATAACAAGCATTACAGCCTCCTGAAACAGACCAGACTGGTATAACTCTGACCTAGTTAATATACTATAACAAGCATTACAGCCTCCTGAAACAGACCATCAGACTGGTATAACTCTGACCTAGTTAATATACTATAACAAGCATTACAGCCTCCTGAAACAGACCAGACTGGTATAACTCTGACCTAGTTAATATACTATAACAAGCATTACAGCCTCCTGAAACAGACCATCAGACTGGTATAACTCTGACATAGTTAATATACTATAACAAGCATTACAGCCTCCTGAAACAGACCATCAGACTGGTATAACTCTGACCTAGTTAATATACGATAACAAGCATTACAGCCTCCTGAAACAGACCATCAGACTGGTATAACTCTGACCTAGTTAATATACTATAATAAGTATTACAGCCTCCTGAAACAGACCATCAGACTGGTATAACTCTGACCTAGTTAATATACGATAACAAGCATTACAGCCTCCTGAAACAGGTCATCAGACTGGTATAACTCTGACCTAGTTAATATACTATAATAAGCATTACAGCCTCCTGAAACAGACCATCAGACTGGTATAACTCTGACCTAGTTAATATACTATAATAAGCATTACAGCCTCCTGAAACAGACCATCAGACTGGTATAACTCTGACCTAGTTAATATACTATAATAAGCATTACAGCCTCCTGAAACAGACCAGACCATCAGACTGGTATAACTCTGACCTAGTTAATATACTATAACAAGCATTACAGCCTCCTGAAACAGACCAGACCATCAGACTGGTATAACTCTGACCTAGTTAATATACTATAACAAGCATTACAGCCTCCTGAAACAGACCATCAGACTGGTGTAACTCTGACCTAGTTAATATACTATAACAAGCATTACAGCCTCCTGAAACAGAGCATCAGACTGGTATAACTCTGACCTAGTTAATATACTATAACAAGCATTACAGCCTCCTGAAACAGACCATCAGACTGGTATAACTCTGACCTAGTTAATATACTATAACAAGCATTACAGCCTCCTGAAACAGACCATCAGACTGGTATAACTCTGACATAGTTAATATACGATAACAAGCATTAGCCTCCTGAAACAGACCATCAGACTGGTATAACTCTGACCTAGTTAATATACTATAACAAGCATTACAGCCTCCTGAAACAGACCAGACTGGTATAACTCTGACCTAGTTAATATACTATAACAAGCATTACAGCCTCCTGAAACAGACCATCAGACTGGTATAACTCTGACAGCATAGTGGCTATATGCCTGGTCTAATACATTATCACAGCATATTGGCTATATGCCTGGTCTAATACATTATCACAGCATATTGGCTATATGCCTGGCCTAATACATTATCACAGCATAGTGGCTATATGCCCGGTCTAATACATTATCACAGCATAGTGGCTATATGCCTGGTCTAATACATTATCACAGCACAGTGGCTATATGCCTGGTCTAATACATTATTACAGCATAGTGGCTATATGCCTGGTCTAATACATTATTACAGCATAGTGGCTATATGCCTGGTCTAATACATTATCACAGCACAGTGGCTATATGCCTGGTCTAATACATTATTACAGCATAGTGGCTATATGCCTGGTCTAATACATTATTACAGCACAGTGGCTATATGCCTGGTCTAATACATTATCACAGCACAGTGGCTATATGCCTGGTCTAATACATTATTAAAGCATAGTGGCTATATGCCTGGTCTAATACATTATTACAGCACAGTGGCTATATGCCTGGTCTAATACATTATCACAGTGGCTATATGCCTGGTCTAATACATTATCACAGTGGCTATATGCCTGGTCTAATACATTATTACAGCACAGTGGCTATATGCCTGGTCTAATACATTATCACAGCATAGTGGCTATATGCATGGTCTAATACATTATCACAGCATAGTGGCTATATGCCTGGTCTAATACATTATCACAGCATAGTGGCTATATGCCTGGTCTAATACATTATCACAGCATAGTGGCTATATGCCTGGTCTAATACATTATCACAGCACAGTGGCTATATGTCTGGTCTAATACATTATCACAGCATAGTGGCTATATGCCTGGTCTAATACATTATCACAGCAGTATTTAACCTATCCAAACCAGAGGAGAGCAGCCGCAGAGGGTGTTGTATTCAGACAGACATCTTTACAGGGTGTTATATTCATCTTTACAGTGTGTTGTATTCAGACAGACATCTTTACAGTGTGTTGTATTCAGACAGACATCTTTACAGGGTGTTGTATTCAGACAGACATCTTTACAGTGTGTTATATTCAGACAGACATCTTTACAGTGTGTTGTATTCAGACAGACATCTTTACAGTGTGTTGTATTCAGACAGACATCTTTACAGTGTGTTGTATTCAGACAGACATCTTTACAGTGTGTTGTATTCAGACAGACATCTTTACAGTGTGTTGTATTCAGACAGACATCTTTACAGTGTGTTATATTCAGACAGACATCTTTACAGTGTGTTGTATTCAGACAGACATCTTTACAGTGTGTTATATTCAGACAGACATCTCTACAGTGTGTTGTATTCAGACAGACATCTCTACAGTGTGTTATATTCAGACAGACATCTTTACAGTGTGTTGTATTCAGACAGACATCTCTACAGTGTGTTATATTCAGACAGACATCTTTACAGTGTGTTATATTCAGACAGACATCTTTACAGTGTGTTGTATTCAGACAGACATCTTTACAGTGTGTTATATTCAGACAGACATCTCTACAGTGTGTTGTATTCAGACAGACATCTCTACAGTGTGTTATATTCAGACTTACATCTTTGCGGGCTTTAGAGCGCACGATCTTGACACTCTGGGACCTCCTCAGACCTCTCTGGGTGACAGCCTCGTCCTCTGAGAAGAGTTGTTCCCCCTCCTCGTCTGTCCTGTCCTCCTGATCATAGGCATAGTACTCTGGGGAGACACGTCCCTATCAGTTAGACAGGGTACTCTGGGGAGACACATCCCCATCAGTTAGACATGTCCCCATCAGTTAGACATGTCCCCATCAGTTAGACATGTCCCCATCAGTTAGACATGTCCCCATCAGTTAGACATGTCCCCATCAGTTAGACATGTCCCCATCAGTTAGACATGTCCCTAATGTCCCCATCAGTTAGACATGTCCCTAATGTCCCCATCAGTTAGACATGTCCCTAATGTCCCCATCAGTTAGACATGTCCCTATCAGTTAGACATGTCCCTATCAGTTAGACATGTCCCTATCAGTTAGACATGTCCCTATCAGTTAGACATGTCCCTATCAGTTAGACAGGGTACTCTGGGGAGACATGTCCCTATCAGTTAGACATGTCCCTATCAGTTAGACAGGGTACTCTGGGGAGACATGTCCCTATCAGTTAGACAGGGTACTCTGGGGAGACATGTCCCTATCAGTTAGACATGTCCATATCAGTTATACAGGGTACTCTGGGGAGACATGTCCCTATCAGTTAGACATGTCCCTATCAGTTAGACATGTCCCTATCAGTTAGACATGTCCCTATCAGTTAGACATGTCCCTATCAGTTAGACATGTCCCTATCAGTTAGACATGTCCCTATCAGTTAGACAGGGTACTCTGGGGAGACATGTCCCTATCAGTTAGACAGGGTACTCTGGGGAGACATGTCCCTATCAGTTAGACAGGGTACTCTGGGGAGACATGTCCCTATCAGTTAGACATGTCCATATCAGTTATACAGGGTACTCTGGGGAGGCATGTCCATATCAGTTAGACAGGATACTCTGGGGAGACATGTCCCTATCAGTTAGACATGTCCCTATCATTTAGACAGGGTACTCTGGGGAGACATGTCCCTATCAGTTAGACATGTCCCTATCAGTTAGACAGGGTACTCTGGGGAGACATGTCCCTATCAGTTAGACAGGGTACTCTGGGGAGACATGTCCCTATCAGTTAGACATGTCCATATCAGTTAGACAGGGTACTCTGGGGAGACATGTCCCTATCAGTTAGACATGTCCCTATCAGTTAGACATGTCCCTATCAGTTAGACATGTCCCTATCAGTTAGACATGTCCCTATCAGTTAGACATGTCCATATCAGTTAGACAGGGTACTCTGGGGAGACATGTCCCTATCAGTTAGACAGGGTACTCTGGGGAGACATGTCCCTATCAGTTAGACATGTCCCTATCAGTTAGACATGTCCCTATCAGTTAGACATGTCCCTATCAGTTAGACAGGGTACAACTAAACCAGAAGAAGGTTATCTTGGTCTTCTGACCAGACTCCTAGGTCGTGTCCTCATGGTAGAAGTGCTGAGTCCGAGGGGGGCTGACTGACATTCTGACTGGTGTGTTGGAGAGAGAGAGAGAGAGAGAGAGAGAGAGACCGGCTGCCTGGGGACGGAGCCAATCACTGGGGACGGAGCCAATCACAGGGGACGGAGCCAATCACAGGGGACAGAGCCAATCACAGGGGACAGAGCCAATCACAGGGGACAGAGCCAATCACAGGGGACAGAGCCAATCACAGGGGACAGAGCCAATCACAGGGGACAGAGCCAATCACAGGGGACAGAGCCAATCACAGGGGACAGAGCCAATCACAGGGGACAGAGCCAATCACAGGGGACAGAGCCAATCACAGGGGACAGAACCAATCACAGGGGACAGAGCCAATCACAGGGGACAGAGCCAATCACAGGGGACGGAGCCAATCACAGGGGACAGAGCCAATCACAGGGGACAGAGCCAATCACAGGGGACAGAGCCAATCACAGGGGACAGAGCCAATCACAGGGGACAGAGCCAATCACAGGGGACAGAGCCAATCACAGGGGACAGAGCCAATCACAGGGGACAGAGCCAATCACAGGGGACAGAGCCAATCACTGGGGATGAATTCCACAGCTGAGGCCACAACAACCAACGGTGTTATCCCCTAACAGATTGCTATAACATACACTACATGACCTAAAGTATGTGTAAACTGTGCAGGACAGTCAAGTTCTTCCACACTGATCTCCACAAACCATTTCTGATTGGACCTCACTTTGTGCACGGGGGCATTGTCGTGGTGAAACAAGAAATGGCCTTCCCCAAACTGTTGCCACAATGTTGGATGCACCGAATCATCTAGAATGTCATTGTATACTGTAGTGTTAATATTTCCCTTCACTGGAACTAAGGGGCCCGAACCATGAAAAACAGCCCCAGACTATTATTCATCCTCCACCAAACTTTACAGTTGGTACCATGCATTGGGGAAGGTAACGTTCTCCTGGCATCCACCAAACTTTACAGTTGGTACCATGCATTGGGGAAGGTAACGTTCTCCTGGCATCCACCTAACCTTACAGTTGGTACCATGCATTGGGGAAGGTAACATTCTCCTGGCATCCACCAAACTCAGATTGGTCCGTCAGACAGCCAGTTGGTGAAACATGATTCATCACTCCAGAGAACAAGTTTCCACTGATCCACAATCCAATGGTGGCGAGATTTACACCCCTCCATCACCACTACTAGCTGACTGGGGATGTTCTGTAATATCACTGGGCTATGACCCCTACTAACTGACTGGGGATGTTCTGTAATATCACTGGGCTATGACCCCTACTAACTGACTGGGGATGTTCTGTAATATCACTGGGCTATGACCCCTACTAACTGACTGGGGCTGTTCTGTAATACCACTGGGCTATGACCCCTACCAGCTGACTGGGGATGTTCTGTAATATCACTGGGCTATGACCACTACTAACTGACTGGGGCTGTTCTGTAATATCACTGGGCTATGACCCCTACTAACTGACTGGGGCTGTTCTGTAATACCACTGGGCTATGACCACTACTAACTGACTGGGGATGTTCTGTAATATCACTGGGCTATGACCCCTACTAACTGACTGGGGCTGTTCTGTAATATCACTGGGCTATGACCACTACTAACTGACTGGGGATGTTCTGTAATATCACTGGGCTATGACCCCTACTAACTGACTGGGGCTGTTCTGTAATACCACTGGGCTATGACCCCTACCAGCTGACTGGGGATGTTCTGTAATATCACTGGGCTATGACCCCTACCAGCTGACTGGGGCTGTTCTGTAATACCATCACTGGGCTACGACCCCTACTAACTGACTGGGGCTGTTCTGTAATATCACTGGGCTATGACCCCTACTAACTGACTGGGGCTGTTCTGTAATATCACTGGGCTATGACCCCTACTAACTGACTGGGGCTGTTCTGTAATACCATCACTGGGCTATGACCCCTACTAGCTGACTGGGGCTATTCTGTAATACCATCACTGGGCTATGACCCCTACTAGCTGACTGGGGATGTTCTGTAATATCACTGGGCTATGACCCCTACTAACTGACTGGGGATGTTCTGTAATATCACTGGGCTATGACCCCTACTAGCTGACTGGGGATGTTCTGTAATATCACTGGGCTATGACCCCTACTAACTGACTGGGGATGTTCTGTAATATCACTGGGCTATGACCCCTACTAACTGACTGGGGATGTTCTGTAATATCACTGGGCTATGACCCCTACTAACTGACTGGGGATGTTCTGTAATATCACTGGGCTATGACCCCTACTAACTGACTGGGGATGTTCTGTAATATCACTGGGCTATGACCCCTACCAACTGACTGGGGCTGTTCTGTAATACCACTGGGCTATGACCCCTACCAGCTGACTGGGGCTGTTCTGTAATATCACTGGGCTATGACCCCTACCAGCTGACTGGGGCTGTTCTGTAATATCACTGGGCTATGACCCCTACTAACTGACTGGGGCTGTTCTGTAATACCATCACTGGGCTATGACCCCTACTAGCTGACTGGGGCTGTTCTGTAATACCATCACTGGGCTATGACCCCTACTAGCTGACTGGGGCTGTTCTGTAATACCATCACTGGGCTATGACCCCTATTAGCTGACTGGGGCTGTTCTGTAATACCATCACTGGGCTATGACCCCTACTAGCTGACTGGGGATGTTCTGTAATATCACTGGGCTATGACCCCTACTAACTGACTGGGGATGTTCTGTAATATCACTGGGCTATGACCCCTACTAACTGACTGGGGATGTTCTGTAATATCACTGGGCTATGACCCCTACTAACTGACTGGGGATGTTCTGTAATATCACTGGGCTATGACCCCTACTAACTGACTGGGGATGTTCTGTAATATCACTGGGCTATGACCCCTACTAACTGACTGGGGATGTTCTGTAATATCACTGGGCTATGACCCCTACTAACTGACTGGGGATGTTCTGTAATATCATCACTGGGCTATGACCCCTACTAGCTGACTGGGGATGTTCTGTAATATCATCACTGGGCTACGACCCCTACTAACTGACTGGGGCTGTTCTGTAATATCATCACTGGGCTATGACCCCTACTAACTGACTGGGGCTGTTCTGTAATACCACTGGGCTATGACCCCTACCAGCTGACTGGGGATGTTCTGTAATATCACTGGGCTATGACCCCTACCAGCTGACTGGGGCTGTTCTGTAATACCATCACTGGGCTACGACCCCTACTAACTGACTGGGGCTGTTCTGTAATATCACTGGGCTATGACCCCTACTAACTGACTGGGGCTGTTCTGTAATATCACTGGGCTATGACCCCTACTAACTGACTGGGGCTGTTCTGTAATACCATCAATGGGCTATGACCCCTACTAGCTGACTGGGGCTGTTCTGTAATACCATCACTGGGCTATGACCCCTACTAGCTGACTGGGGATGTTCTGTAATATCACTGGGCTATGACCCCTACTAACTGACTGGGGATGTTCTGTAATATCACTGGGCTATGACCCCTACTAACTGAATGGGGCTGTTCTGGAAAATCATCACTGGGCTATGACCCCTACTAACTGACTGGGGCTGTTCTGTAATACCATCACTGGGCTACGACCCCTACTAACTGACTGGGGCTGTTTTGTAATATCATTACTGGGCTACGACCCCTACTAGCTGACTGGGGCTGTTCTGTAATACCATCACTGGGCTACGACCCCTACTAACTGACTGGGGCTGTTCTGTAATATCATTACTGGGCTACGACCCCTACTAACTGACTGGGACTGTTATGTGTTGTGTCACAACAGCTGCCATTCTATCAGCCTCCACCAGGGGGCAGCAGTAACATAGTAACAGCCCCCAGTCCTCCTCTCCTTTGTTCCTGTAGTCACATCTGCTCTCCATTCTAGAAAGATCCTTGGGATCTGGAGCCACTATTAACTCTACAAGGCTGTTCATATTTGTTTGAGGATTTAAACTTTCAGCAACCTAAGAAATGTGTTTTTTTTAATGCTAGCCTTCACACAGTCCAAGGCAAACTGGTATCAGATGAAGCTATTGAGCCCTATTGGTTGACAGCTGTTTTAGGAAAAATATCTAATTCTCCACATCAGATATAATTTTCCTAGTATGACAAAGGTGAGGAGCCCATTCAATTCATCCCACTAATGATTTATTTATCTGTCTTCTAGCATACCTCTGACTGGTCATGGCTGAGCTAGTCCAGAAGAGCCCTGAACAGTCCAGCCCAGAGCAGCCCAGAACAGTCCAGTCCAGAACAGCCCAGCCCAGAGCAGTCCAGCCCAGAGCAGTCCAGCCCAGAGCAGTCCAGCCCAGAGCAGTCCAGCCCAGAGCAGTCCAGCCCAGAGCAGTCCAGCCCAGAGCAGTCCAGCCCAGAGCATACTTGCGTGATGACGAGTAATGTGACCATCCCTCCCTGAGAACAGAACCAACCAACCCCTCCCTGTACTGATCAACCTGAGGAGAACAGAACCAACCCCTCCCTGTACTGATCAACCTGAGGAGAACAGAACCAACCCCTCCCTGTACTGATCAACCTGAGGAGAACAGAACCAACCCCTCCCTGTACTGATCAACCTGAGGAGAACAGAACCAACCCCTCCCTGTACTGATCCTCTGTCAACCTGAGGAGAACAGAACCAACCCCTCCCTGTACTGATCCTCTGTCAACCTGAGTAGAACAGAACCAACCCCTCCCTGTACTGATCAACCTGAGGAGAACAGAACCAACCCCTCCCTGTACTGATCAACCTGAGGAGAACAGAACCAACCCCTCCCTGTACTGATCAACCTGAGGAGAACAGAACCAACCCCTCCCTGTACTGATCCTCTGTTAACCTGAGGAGAACAGAACCAACCCCTCCCTGTACTGATCCTCTGTCAACCTGAGTAGAACAGAACCAACCCCTCCCTGTACTGATCCTCTGTCAACCTGAGGAGAACAGAACCAACCCCTCCCTGTACTGATCCTCTGTCAACCTGAGTAGAACAGAACCAACCCCTCCCTGTACTGATCAACCTGAGGAGAACAGAACCAACCCCTCCCTGTACTGATCCTCTGTCAATCTGAGTAGAACAGAACCAACCCCTCCCTGTACTGATCAACCTGAGGAGAACAGAACCAACCCCTCCCTGTACTGATCAACCTGAGTAGAACAGAACCAACCCCTCCCTGTACTGATCAACCTGAGGAGAACAGAACCAACCCCTCCCTGTACTGATCAACCTGAGGAGAACAGAACCAACCCCTCCCTGTACTGATCAACCTGAGTAGAACAGAACCAACCCCTCCCTGTACTGATCCTCTGTCAACCTGAGTAGAACAGAACCAACCCCTCCCTGTACTGATCAACCTGAGTAGAACAGAACCAACCCCTCCCTGTACTGATCCTCTGTTAATCTGAGTAGAACAGAACCAACCCCTCCCTGTACTGATCAACCTGAGTAGAACAGAACCAACCCCTCCCTGTACTGATCCTCTGTCAACCTGAGGAGAACAGAACCAACCCCTCCCTGTACTGATCCTCTGTTAACCTGAGGAGAACAGAACCAACCCCTCCCTGTACTGATCCTCTGTCAACCTGAGTAGAACAGAACCAACCCCTCCCTGTACTGATCAACCTGAGGAGAACAGAACCAACCCCTCCCTGTACTGATCCTCTGTCAACCTGAGGAGAACAGAACCAACCCCTCCCTGTACTGATCAACCTGAGGAGAACAGAACCAACCCCTCCCTGTACTGATCCTCTGTCAACCTGAGTAGAACAGAACCAACCCCTCCCTGTACTGATCAACCTGAGTAGAACAGAACCAACCCCTCCCTGTACTGATCAACCTGAGTAGAACAGAACCAACCCCTCCCTGTACTGATCAACCTGAGTAGAACAGAACCAACCCCTCCCTGTACTGATCAACCTGAGGAGAACAGAACCAACCCCTCCCTGTACTGATCCTCTGTCAACCTGAGGAGAACAGAACCAACCACTCCCTGTACTGATCCTCTGTCAACCTGAAGAGAACAGAACCAACCCCTCCCTTTACTGATCAACCCGAGTAGAACAGAACCAACCACTCCCTGTACTGATCCTCTGTCAACCTGAAGAGAACAGAACCAACCCCTCCCTTTACTGATCAACCCGAGTAGAACAGAACCAACCCCTCCCTGTACTGATCAACCTGAGGAGAACAGAACCAACCCCTCCCTGTACTGATCAACCTGAGTAGAACAGAACCAACCCCTCCCTGTACTGATCCTCTGTCAACCTGAGTAGAACAGAACCAACCCCTCCCTGTACTGATCAACCTGAGAAGAACAGAACCAACCCCTCCCTGTACTGATCCTCTGTCAACCTGAGTAGAACAGAACCAACCCCTCCCTGTACTGATCAACCTGAGGAGAACAGAACCAACCCCTCCCTGTACTGATCAACCTGAGTAGACCAGAACCAACCCCTCCCTGTACTGATCCTCTGTTAACCTGAGGAGAACAGAACCAACCCCTCCCTGTACTGATCCTCTGTTAACCTGAGGAGAACAGAACCAACCCCTCCCTGTACTTATCCTCTGTCAACCTGAGTAGAACAGAACCAACCCCTCCCTGTACTGATCAACCTGAGGAGAACAGAACCAACCCCTCCCTGTACTGATCAACCTGAGGAGAACAGAACCAACCCCTCCCTGTACTGATCAACCTGAGGAGAACAGAACCAACCCCTCCCTGTACTGATCCTCTGTCAACCTGAGTAGAACAGAACCAACCCCTCCCTGTACTCATCAACCTGAGGAGAACAGAACCAACCCCTCCCTGTACTGATCAACCTGAGGAGAACAGAACCAACCCCTCCCTGTACTGATCAACCTGAGTAGACCAGAACCAACCCCTCCCTGTACTGATCCTCTGTTAACCTGAGGAGAACAGAACCAACCCCTCCCTGTACTGATCCTCTGTTAACCTGAGGAGAACAGAACCAACCCCTCCCTGTACTTATCCTCTGTCAACCTGAGTAGAACAGAACCAACCCCTCCCTGTACTGATCAACCTGAGGTGAACAGAACCAACCCCTCCCTGTACTGATCAACCTGAGGAGAACAGAACCAACCCCTCCCTGTACTGATCAACCTGAGGAGAACAGAACCAACCCCTCCCTGTACTGATCAACCTGAGGAGAACAGAACCAACCCCTCCCTATACTGATCAACCTGAGGAGAACAGAACCAACCCCTCCCTGTACTGATCCTCTGTCAACCTGAGTAGAACAGAACCAACCCCTCCCTGTACTCATCAACCTGAGGAGAACAGAACCAACCCCTCCCTGTACTGATCAACCTGAGGAGAACAGAACCAACCCCTCCCTGTACTGATCAACCTGAGTAGACCAGAACCAACCCCTCCCTGTACTGATCCTCTGTTAACCTGAGGAGAACAGAACCAACCCCTCCCTGTACTGATCCTCTGTTAACCTGAGGAGAACAGAACCAACCCCTCCCTGTACTGATCCTCTGTTAACCTGAGGAGAACAGAACCAACCCCTCCCTGTACTGATCCTCTGTCAACCTGAGTAGAACAGAACCAACCCCTCCCTGTACTGATCAACCTGAGTAGACCAGAACCAACCCCTCCCTGTACTGATCCTCTGTTAACCTGAGGAGAACAGAACCAACCCCTCCCTGTACTGATCCTCTGTTAACCTGAGGAGAACAGAACCAACCCCTCCCTGTACTGATCCTCTGTCAACCTGAGTAGAACAGAACCAACCCCTCCCTGTACTGATCAACCTGAGGAGAACAGAACCAACCCCTCCCTGTACTGATCAACCTGAGGAGAACAGAACCAACACCTCCCTATACTGATCAACCTGAGGAGAACAGAACCAACCCCTCCCTGTACTGATCCTCTGTCAACCTGAGTAGAACAGAACCAACCCTTCCCTGTACTCATCAACCTGAGGAGAACAGAACCAACCCCTCCCTGTACTGATCAACCTGAGGAGAACAGAACCAACCCCTCCCTGTACTGATCAACCTGAGTAGAACAGAACCAACCCCTCCCTATACTGATCAACCTGAGGAGAACAGAACCAACCCCTCCCTGTACTGATCCTCTGTCAACCTGAGTAGAACAGAACCAACCCCTCCCTGTACTGATCAACCTGAGAAGAACAGAACCAACCCCTCCCTGTACTGATCAACCTGAGTAGAACAGAACCAACCCCTCCCTGTACTGATCAACCTGAGTAGACCAGAACCAACCCCTCCCTGTACTGATCCTCTGTTAACCTGAGGAGAACAGAACCAACCCCTCCCTGTACTGATCCTCTGTTAACCTGAGGAGAACAGAACCAACCCCTCCCTGTACTGATCCTCTGTCAACCTGAGTAGAACAGAACCAACCCCTCCCTGTACTGATCAACCTGAGGAGAACAGAACCAACCCCTCCCTGTACTGATCAACCTGAGGAGAACAGAACCAACACCTCCCTATACTGATCAACCTGAGGAGAACAGAACCAACCCCTCCCTGTACTGATCCTCTGTCAACCTGAGTAGAACAGAACCAACCCCTCCCTGTACTCATCAACCTGAGGAGAACAGAACCAACCCCTCCCTGTACTGATCAACCTGAGGAGAACAGAACCAACCCCTCCCTGTACTGATCAACCTGAGGAGAACAGAACCAACCCCTCCCTGTACTGATCAACCTGAGGAGAACAGAACCAACCCCTCCCTGTACTGATCAACCTGAGTAGAACAGAACCAACCCCTCCCTGTACTGATC
This sequence comes from Oncorhynchus gorbuscha, assembly GCF_021184085.1. Lineage (NCBI taxonomy): Eukaryota > Metazoa > Chordata > Actinopteri > Salmoniformes > Salmonidae > Oncorhynchus > Oncorhynchus gorbuscha. Next base: position 83,785 of record NW_025746646.1, read on the forward strand.
AACCTGAGTAGAACAGAACCAACCCCTCCCTGTACTGATCCTCTGTCAACCTGAGGAGAACAGAACCAACCCCTCCCTGTACTGATCCTCTGTAAACCTGAGGAGAACAGAACCAACCCCTCCCTGTACTGATCCTCTGTCAACCTGAGGAGAACAGAACCAACCCCTCCCTGTACTGATCAACCCGAGTAGAACAGAACCAACCCCTCCCTGTACTGATGAACCTGAGGAGAACAGAACCAACCCCTCCCTGTACTGATCAACCTGAGTAGAACAGAACCAACCCCTCCCTGTACTGATCCTCTGTCAACCTGAGGAGAACAGAACCAACCCCTCCCTGTACTGATCCTCTGTCAACCTGAGGAGAACAGAACCAACCCCTCTCTGTACTGATCAACCTGAGAAGAACAGAACCAACCCCTCCCTGTACTGATCAACCTGAGTAGAACAGAACCAACCCCTCCCTGTACTGATCCTCTGTCAACCTGAGGAGAACAGAACCAACCCCTCCCTGTACTGATCCTCTGTCAACCTGAGGAGAACAGAACCAACCCCTCTCTGTACTGATCAACCTGAGAAGAACAGAACCAACCCCTCCCTGTACTGATCAACCTGAGGAGAACAGAACCAACCCCTCCCTGTACTGATCAACCTGAGGAGAACAGAACCAACCCCTCCCTGTACTGATCAACCTGAGGAGAACAGAACCAACCCCTCCCTGCACTGATCAACCTAAGGAGAACAGAACCAACCCCTCCCTGTACTGATCCTCTGTTAACCTGAGGAGAACAGAACCAACCCCTCCCTGTACTGATCAACCTGAGTAGAACAGAACCAACCCCTCCCTGTACTGATCAACCTGAGTAGAACAGAACCAACCCCTCCCTGTACTGATCAACCTGAGGAGAACAGAACCAACCCCTCCCTGTACTGATCAACCTGGAGAACAGAACCAACCCCTCCCTGTACTGATCCTCTGTCAACCTGAGGAGAACAGAACCAACCCCTCCCTGTACTGATCCTCTGTCAACCTGAGGAGAACAGAACCAACCCCTCCCTGTACTGATCCTCTGTCAACCTGAGGAGAACAGAACCAACCCCTCCCTGTACTGATCCTCTGTCAACCTGAGGAGAACAGAACCAACCCCTCCCTGTACTGATCAACCTGAGGAGAACAGAACCAACCCCTCCCTGTACTGATCAACCTGAGTAGAACAGAACCAACCCCTCCCTGTACTGATCCTCTGTCAACCTGAGTAGAACAGAACCAACCCCTCCCTGTACTGATCAACCTGAGTAGAACAGAACCAACCCCTCCCTGTACTGATCCTCTGTCAACCTGAGAACAGAACCAACCCCTCCCTGTACTGATCCTCTGTCAACCTGAGGAGAACAAAACCAACCCCTCCCTGTACTGATCCTCTGTCAACCTGAGGAGAACAGAACCAACCCCTCCCTGTACTGATCCTTTGTCAACCTGAGGAGAACAGAACCAACCCCTCCCTGTACTGATCCTCTGTCAACCTGAGGAGAACAGAACCAACCCCTCCCTGTACTGATCCTCTGTCAACCTGAGTAGAACAGAACCAACCCCTCCCTGTACTGATCCTCTGTCAACCTGAGTAGAACAGAACCAACCCCTCCCTGTACTGATCCTCTGTCAACCTGAGTAGAACAGAACCAACCCCTCCCTGTACTGATCCTCTGTCAATCTGAGTAGAACAGAACCAACCCCTCCTTGTACTGATCAACCTGAGGAGAACAGAACCAACCCCTCCCTGTACTGATCCTCTGTCAACCTGAGGAGAACAGAACCAACCCCTCCCTGTACTGATCCTCTGTCAACCTGAGGAGAACAGAACCAACCCCTCCCTGTACTGATCAACCTGAGTAGAACAGAACCAACCCCTCCCTGTACTGATCAACCTGAGGAGAACAGAACCAACCCCTCCCTGTACTGATCAACCTGAGGAGAACAGAACCAACCCCTCCCTGTACTGATCAACCTGAGGAGAACAGAACCAACCCCTCCCTGTACTGATCCTCTGTTAACCTGAGGAGAACAGAACCAACCCCTCCCTGTACTGATCAACCTGAGTAGAACAGAACCAACCCCTCCCTGTACTGATCCTCTGTCAACCTGAGTAGAACAGAACCAACCCCTCCCTGTACTGATCCTCTGTCAACCTGAGTAGAACAGAACCAACCCCTCCCTGTACTGATCCTCTGTCAACCTGAGTAGAACAGAACCAACCCCTCCCTGTACTGATCCTCTGTCAATCTGAGTAGAACAGAACCAACCCCTCCTTGTACTGATCAACCTGAGGAGAACAGAACCAACCCCTCCCTGTACTGATCCTCTGTCAACCTGAGGAGAACAGAACCAACCCCTCCCTGTACTGATCAACCTGAGGAGAACAGAACCAACCCCTCCCTGTACTGATCCTCTGTCAACCTGAGGAGAACAGAACCAACCCCTCCCTGTACTGATCCTCTGTCAACCTGAGGAGAACAGAACCAACCCCTCCCTGTACTGATCAACCTGAGGAGAACAGAACCAACCCCTCCCTGTACTGATCAACCTGAGGAGAACAGAACCAACCCCTCCCTGTACTGATCAACCTGAGGAGAACAGAACCAACCCCTCCCTGTACTGATCAACCTGAGTAGAACAGAACCAACCCCTCCCTGTACTGATCCTCTGTCAACCTGAGTAGAACAGAACCAACCCCTCCCTGTACTGATCCTCTGTCAACCTGAGTAGAACAGAACCAACCCCTCCCTGTACTGATCCTCTGTCAACCTGAGTAGAACAGAACCAACCCCTCCCTGTACTGATCCTCTGTCAATCTGAGTAGAACAGAACCAACCCCTCCTTGTACTGATCAACCTGAGGAGAACAGAACCAACCCCTCCCTGTACTGATCCTCTGTCAACCTGAGGAGAACAGAACCAACCCCTCCCTGTACTGATCCTCTGTCAACCTGAGGAGAACAGAACCAACCCCTCCCTGTACTGATCAACCTGAGTAGAACAGAACCAACCCCTCCCTGTACTGATCAACCTGAGGAGAACAGAACCAACCCCTCCCTGTACTGATCAACCTGAGGAGAACAGAACCAACCCCTCCCTGTACTGATCAACCTGAGGAGAACAGAACCAACCCCTCCCTGTACTGATCCTCTGTCAACCTGAGTAGAACAGAACCAACCCCTCCCTGTACTGATCCTCTGTCAACCTGAGTAGAACAGAACCAACCCCTCCCTGTACTGATCCTCTGTCAACCTGAGTAGAACAGAACCAACCCCTCCCTGTACTGATCCTCTGTCAATCTGAGTAGAACAGAACCAACCCCTCCTTGTACTGATCAACCTGAGGAGAACAGAACCAACCCCTCCCTGTACTGATCCTCTGTCAACCTGAGGAGAACAGAACCAACCCCTCCCTGTACTGATCAACCTGAGGAGAACAGAACCAACCCCTCCCTGTACTGATCCTCTGTCAACCTGAGGAGAACAGAACCAACCCCTCCCTGTACTGATCCTCTGTCAACCTGAGGAGAACAGAACCAACCCCTCCCTGTACTGATCAACCTGAGGAGAACAGAACCAACCCCTCCCTGTACTGATCAACCTGAGGAGAACAGAACCAACCCCTCCCTGTACTGATCAACCTGAGGAGAACAGAACCAACCCCTCCCTGTACTGATCAACCTGAGGAGAACAGAACCAACCCCTCCCTGTACTGATCCTCTGTTAACCTGAGGAGAACAGAACCAACCCCTCCCTGTACTGATCAACCTGAGAGAACAGAACCAACCCCTCCCTGTACTGATCCTCTGTCAACCTGAGTAGAACAGAACCAACCCCTCCCTGTACTGATCCTCTGTCAACCTGAGTAGAACAGAACCAACCCCTCCCTGTACTGATCCTCTGTCAACCTGAGTAGAACAGAACCAACCCCTCCCTGTACTGATCCTCTGTCAATCTGAGTAGAACAGAACCAACCCCTCCTTGTACTGATCAACCTGAGGAGAACAGAACCAACCCCTCCCTGTACTGATCCTCTGTCAACCTGAGGAGAACAGAACCAACCCCTCCCTGTACTGATCAACCTGAGGAGAACAGAACCAACCCCTCCCTGTACTGATCCTCTGTCAACCTGAGGAGAACAGAACCAACCCCTCCCTGTACTGATCCTCTGTCAACCTGAGGAGAACAGAACCAACCCCTCCCTGTACTGATCAACCTGAGTAGAACAGAACCAACCCCTCCCTGTACTGATCAACCTGAGGAGAACAGAACCAACCCCTCCCTGTACTGATCCTCTGTTAACCTGAGGAGAACAGAACCAACCCCTCCCTGTACTGATCAACCTGAGTAGAACAGAACCAACCCCTCCCTGTACTGATCAACCTGAGTAGAACAGAACCAACCCCTCCCTGTACTGATCAACCTGAGTAGAACAGAACCAAACCCTCCCTGTACTGATCCTCTGTCAACCTGAGGAGAACAGAACCAACCCCTCCCTGTACTGATCCTCTGTAAACCTGAGGAGAACAGAACCAAACCCTCCCTGTACTGATCCTCTGTCAACCTGAGGAGAACAGAACCAACCCCTCCCTGTACTGATCAACCCGAGTAGAACAGAACCAACCCCTCCCTGTACTGATGAACCTGAGGAGAACAGAACCAACCCCTCCCTGTACTGATCAACCTGAGGAGAACAGAACCAACCCCTCCCTGTACTGATCAACCTGAGTAGAACAGAACCAACCCCTCCCTGTACTGATCCTCTGTCAACCTGAGGAGAACAGAACCAACCCCTCCCTGTACTGATCCTCTGTCAACCTGAGGAGAACAGAACCAACCACTCTCTGTACTGATCAACCTGAGTAGAACAGAACCAACCCCTCCCTGTACTGATCCTCTGTCAACCTGAGGAGAACAGAACCAACCCCTCCCTGTACTGATCAACCTGAGAAGAACAGAACCAACCCCTCCCTGTACTGATCAACCTGAGTAGAACAGAACCAACCCCTCCCTGTACTGATCAACCTGAGTAGAACAGAACCAACCCCTCCCTGTACTGATCAACCTGAGGAGAACAGAACCAACCCCTCCCTGTACTGATCAACCTGAGGACAACAGAACCAACCCCTCCCTGTACTGATCAACTTGAGTAGAACAGAACCAACCCCTCCGTGTACTCATCAACCTGAGGAGAACAGAACCAACCCCTCCCTGTACTGATCAACCTGAGGAGAACAGAACCAACCCCTCCCTGTACTGATCCTCTGTTAACCTGAGGAGAACAGAACCAACCCCTCCCTGTACTGATCAACCTGAGTAGAACAGAACCAACCCCTCCCTGTACTGATCAACCTGAGTAGAACAGAACCAACCCCTCCCTGTACTGATCAACCTGAGGAGAACAGAACCAACCCCTCCCTGTACTGATCCTCTGTCAACCTGAGGAGAACAGAACCAACCCCTCCCTGTACTGATCCTCTGTCAACCTGAGGAGAACAGAACCAACCACTCTCTGTACTGATCAACCTGAGAAGAACAGAACCAACCCCTCCCTGTACTGATCAACCTGAGTAGAACAGAACCAACCCCTCCCTGTACTGATCCTCTGTCAACCTGAGAACAGAACCAACCCCTCCCTGTACTGATCAACCTGAGAAGAACAGAACCAACCCCTCCCTGTACTGATCAACCTGAGTAGAACAGAACCAACCCCTCCCTGTACTGATCAACCTGAGGAGAACAGAACCAACCCCTCCCTGTACTGATCAACCTGAGGAGAACAGAACCAACCCCTCCCTGTACTGATCAACTTGAGTAGAACAGAACCAACCCCTCCCTGTACTCATCAACCTGAGGAGAACAGAACCAACCCCTCCCTGTACTGATCAACCTGAGGAGAACAGAACCAACCCCTCCCTGTACTGATCCTCTGTTAACCTGAGGAGAACAGAACCAACCCCTCCCTGTACTGATCAACCTGAGTAGAACAGAACCAACCCCTCCCTGTACTGATCAACCTGAGGAGAACAGAACCAACCCCTCCCTGTACTGATCAACCTGAGTAGAACAGAACCAACCCCTCCCTGTACTGATCCTCTGTCAACCTGAGGAGAACAGAACCAACCCCTCCCTGTACTGATCCTCTGTCAACCTGAGGAGAACAGAACCAACCCCTCCCTGTACTGATCCTCTGTCAACCTGAGGAGAACAGAACCAACCCCTCCCTGTACTGATCCTCTGTCAACCTGAGGAGAACAGAACCAACCCCTCCCTGTACTGATCCTCTGTCAACCTGAGGAGAACAGAACCAACCCCTCCCTGTACTGATCAACCTGAGGAGAACAGAACCAACCCCTCCCTGTACTGATCCTCTGTCAACCTGAGTAGAACAGAACCAACCCCTCCCTGTACTGATCAACCTGAGTAGAACAGAACCAACCCCTCCCTGTACTGATCCTCTGTCAACCTGAGGAGAACAGAACCAACCCCTCCCTGTACTGCACCTCTGTCAACCTGAGGAGAACAGAACCAACCCCTCCCTGTACTGATCCTCTGTCAACCTGAGGAGAACAGAACCAACCCCTCCCTGTACTGATCCTCTGTCAACCTGAGGAGAACAGAACCAACCCCTCCCTGTACTGATCCTCTGTCAACCTGAGGAGAACAGAACCAACCCCTCTCTGTACTGATCCTCTGTCAACCTGAGTAGAACAGAACCAACCCCTCCCTGTACTGATCCTCTGTCAACCTGAGTAGAACAGAACCAACCCCTCCCTGTACTGATCCTCTGTCAACCTGAGTAGAACAGAACCAACCCCTCCCTGTACTGATCCTCTGTCAATCTGAGTAGAACAGAACCAACCCCTCCTTGTACTGATCAACCTGAGGAGAACAGAACCAACCCCTCCCTGTACTGATCCTCTGTCAACCTGAGGAGAACAGAACCAACCCCTCCCTGTACTGATCCTCTGTCAACCTGAGGAGAACAGAACCAACCCCTCCCTGTACTGATCCTCTGTCAACCTGAGGAGAACAGAACCAACCCCTCCCTGTACTGATCAACCTGAGTAGAACAGAACCAACCCCTCCCTGTACTGATCCTCTGTCAACCTGAGGAGAACAGAACCAACCCCTCCCTGTACTGCACCTCTGTCAACCTGAGGAGAACAGAACCAACCCCTCCCTGTACTGATCCTCTGTCAACCTGAGGAGAACAGAACCAACCCCTCCCTGTACTGATCAACCTGAGTAGAACAGAACCAACCCCTCCCTGTACTGATCAACCTGAGTAGAACAGAACCAACCCCTCCCTGTACTGATCAACCTGAGGAGAACAGAACCAACCCCTCCCTGTACTGATCCTCTGTCAACCTGAGGAGAACAGAACCAACCCCTCCCTGTACTGATCCTCTGTCAACCTGAGGAGAACAGAACCAACCCCTCCCTGTACTGATCCTCTGTCAACCTGAGGAGAACAGAACCAACCCCTCCCTGTACTGATCCTCTGTCAACCTGAGGAGAACAGAACCAACCCCTCCCTGTACTGATCAACCTGAGTAGAACAGAACCAACCCCTCCCTGTACTGATCAACCTGAGGAGAACAGAACCAACCCCTCCCTGTACTGATCCTCTGTTAACCTGAGGAGAACAGAACCAACCCCTCCCTGTACTGATCAACCTGAGGAGAACAGAACCAACCCCTCCCTGTACTGATCAACCTGAGTAGAACAGAACCAACCCCTCCCTGTACTGATCCTCTGTAAACCTGAGGAGAACAGAACCAACCCCTCCCTGTACTGATCCTCTGTCAACCTGAGGAGAACAGAACCAACCCCTCCCTGTACTGATCAACCTGAGTAGAACAGAACCAACCCCTCCCTGTACTGATCAACCTGAGGAGAACAGAACCAACCCCTCCCTGTACTGATCCTCTGTTAACCTGAGGAGAACAGAACCAACCCCTCCCTGTACTGATCAACCTGAGTAGAACAGAACCAACCCCTCCCTGTACTGATCAACCTGAGTAGAACAGAACCAACCCCTCCCTGTACTGATCAACCTGAGGAGAACAGAACCAACCCCTCCCTGTACTGATCCTCTGTAAACCTGAGGAGAACAGAACCAAACCCTCCCTGTACTGATCAACCCGAGTAGAACAGAACCAACCCCTCCCTGTACTGATGAACCTGAGGAGAACAGAACCAACCCCTCCCTGTACTGATCAACCTGAGTAGAACAGAACCAACCCCTCCCTGTACTGATCCTCTGTCAACCTGAGGAGAACAGAACCAACCCCTCCCTGTACTGATCCTCTGTCAACCTGAGGAGAACAGAACCAACCACTCTCTGTACTGATCAACCTGAGAAGAACAGAACCAACCCCTCCCTGTACTGATCAACCTGAGTAGAACAGAACCAACCCCTCCCTGTACTGATCCTCTGTCAACCTGAGGAGAACAGAACCAACCCCTCCCTGTACTGATCCTCTGTCAACCTGAGGAGAACAGAACCAACCCCTCCCTGTACTCATCAACCTGAGGAGAACAGAACCAACCCCTCCCTGTACTGATCAACCTGAGGAGAACAGAACCAACCCCTCCCTGTACTGATCCTCTGTTAACCTGAGGAGAACAGAACCAACCCCTCCCTGTACTGATCAACCTGAGTAGAACAGAACCAACCCCTCCCTGTACTGATCAACCTGAGTAGAACAGAACCAACCCCTCCCTGTACTGATCAACCTGAGGAGAACAGAACCAACCCCTCCCTGTACTGATCCTCTGTCAACCTGAGGAGAACAGAACCAACCCCTCCCTGTACTGATCAACCTGAGTAGAACAGAACCAACCCCTCCCTGTACTGATCCTCTGTCAACCTGAGGAGAACAGAACCAACCCCTCCCTGTACTGATCCTCTGTCAACCTGAGGAGAACAGAACCAACCCCTCCCTGTACTGATCCTCTGTCAACCTGAGGAGAACAGAACCAACCCCTCCCTGTACTGATCAACCTGAGGAGAACAGAACCAACCCCTCCCTGTACTGATCAACCTGAGTAGAACAGAACCAACCCCTCCCTGTACTGATCCTCTGTCAACCTGAGTAGAACAGAACCAACCCCTCCCTGTACTGATCAACCTGAGTAGAACAGAACCAACCCCTCCCTGTACTGATCCTCTGTCAACCTGAGGAGAACAGAACCAACCCCTCCCTGTACTGATCCTCTGTCAACCTGAGGAGAACAGAACCAACCCCTCCCTGTACTGATCCTCTGTCAACCTGAGGAGAACAGAACCAACCCCTCCCTGTACTGATCCTCTGTCAACCTGAGGAGAACAGAACCAACCCCTCCCTGTACTGATCCTCTGTCAACCTGAGTAGAACAGAACCAACCCCTCCCTGTACTGATCCTCTGTCAACCTGAGTAGAACAGAACCAACCCCTCCCTGTACTGATCCTCTGTCAACCTGAGTAGAACAGAACCAACCCCTCCCTGTACTGATCCTCTGTCAATCTGAGTAGAACAGAACCAACCCCTCCTTGTACTGATCAACCTGAGGAGAACAGAACCAACCCCTCCCTGTACTGATCCTCTGTCAACCTGAGGAGAACAGAACCAACCCCTCCCTGTACTGATCCTCTGTCAACCTGAGGAGAACAGAACCAACCCCTCCCTGTACTGATCAACCTGAGTAGAACAGAACCAACCCCTCCCTGTACTGATCCTCTGTCAACCTGAGGAGAACAGAACCAACCCCTCCCTGTACTGATCAACCTGAGGAGAACAGAACCAACCCCTCCCTGTACTGATCAACCTGAGGAGAACAGAACCAACCCCTCCCTGTACTGATCCTCTGTCAACCTGAGGAGAACAGAACCAACCACTCTCTGTACTGATCAACCTGAGAAGAACAGAACCAACCCCTCCCTGTACTGATCAACCTGAGTAGAACAGAACCAACCCCTCCCTGTACTGATCCTCTGTCAACCTGAGGAGAACAGAACCAACCCCTCCCTGTACTGATCCTCTGTCAACCTGAGGAGAACAGAACCAACCCCTCTCTGTACTGATCAACCTGAGAAGAACAGAACCAACCCCTCCCTGTACTGATCAACCTGAGTAGAACAGAACCAACCCCTCCCTGTACTGATCAACCTGAGGAGAACAGAACCAACCCCTCCCTGTACTGATCAACCTGAGTAGAACAGAACCAACCCCTCCCTGTACTGATCAACCTGAGGAGAACAGAACCAACCCCTCCCTGTACTGATCAACCTGAGGAGAACAGAACCAACCCCTCCCTGTACTCATCAACCTGAGGAGAACAGAACCAACCCCTCCCTGTACTGATCAACCTGAGGAGAACAGAACCAACCCCTCCCTGTACTGATCCTCTGTTAACCTGAGGAGAACAGAACCAACCCCTCCCTGTACTGATCAACCTGAGTAGAACAGAACCAACCCCTCCCTGTACTGATCAACCTGAGTAGAACAGAACCAACCCCTCCCTGTACTGATCAACCTGAGGAGAACAGAACCAACCCCTCCCTGTACTGATCCTCTGTCAACCTGAGGAGAACAGAACCAACCCCTCCCTGTACTGATCAACCTGAGTAGAACAGAACCAACCCCTCCCTGTACTGATCCTCTGTCAACCTGAGGAGAACAGAACCAACCCCTCCCTGTACTGATCCTCTGTCAACCTGAGGAGAACAGAACCAACCCCTCCCTGTACTGATCCTCTGTCAACCTGAGGAGAACAGAACCAACCCCTCCCTGTACTGATCAACCTGAGGAGAACAGAACCAACCCCTCCCTGTACTGATCAACCTGAGTAGAACAGAACCAACCCCTCCCTGTACTGATCCTCTGTCAACCTGAGTAGAACAGAACCAACCCCTCCCTGTACTGATCAACCTGAGTAGAACAGAACCAACCCCTCCCTGTACTGATCCTCTGTCAACCTGAGGAGAACAGAACCAACCCCTCCCTGTACTGATCCTCTGTCAACCTGAGGAGAACAGAACCAACCCCTCCCTGTACTGATCCTCTGTCAACCTGAGGAGAACAGAACCAACCCCTCCCTGTACTGATCCTCTGTCAACCTGAGGAGAACAGAACCAACCCCTCCCTGTACTGATCCTCTGTCAACCTGAGGAGAACAGAACCAACCCCTCCCTGTACTGATCCTCTGTCAACCTGAGTAGAACAGAACCAACCCCTCCCTGTACTGATCCTCTGTCAACCTGAGTAGAACAGAACCAACCCCTCCCTGTACTGATCCTCTGTCAATCTGAGTAGAACAGAACCAACCCCTCCTTGTACTGATCAACCTGAGGAGAACAGAACCAACCCCTCCCTGTACTGATCCTCTGTCAACCTGAGGAGAACAGAACCAACCCCTCCCTGTACTGATCCTCTGTCAACCTGAGGAGAACAGAACCAACCCCTCCCTGTACTGATCAACCTGAGTAGAACAGAACCAACCCCTCCCTGTACTGATCCTCTGTCAACCTGAGGAGAACAGAACCAACCCCTCCCTGTACTGATCAACCTGAGGAGAACAGAACCAACCCCTCCCTGTACTGATCAACCTGAGGAGAACAGAACCAACCCCTCCCTGTACTGATCCTCTGTTAACCTGAGTAGAACAGAACCAACCCCTCCCTGTACTGATCAACCTGAGTAGAACAGAACCAACCCCTCCCTGTACTGATCCTCTGTCAACCTGAGGAGAACAGAACCAACCCCTCCCTGTACTGATCCTCTGTCAACCTGAGGAGAACAGAACCAACCCCTCCCTGTACTGATCCTCTGTCAACCTGAGTAGAACAGAACCAACCCCTCCCTGTACTGATCAACCTGAGTAGAACAGAACCAACCCCTCCCTGTACTGATCAACCTGAGGAGAACAGAACCAACCCCTCCCTGTACTGATCAACCTGAGGAGAACAGAACCAACCCCTCCCTGTACTGATCAACCTGAGTAGAACAGAACCAACCCCTCCCTGTACTGACCCTCTGTCAACCTGAGGAGAACAGAACCAACCCCTCCCTGTACTGATCCTCTGTCAACCTGAGGAGAACAGAACCAACCCCTCCCTGTACTGATCCTCTGTCAACCTGAGGAGACACTACATAGGGAATAGGGTGCACTACATAGGGAATAGGGTGCACTACATAGGGAATAGGGTGCACTACATAGGGAATAGGGTGCACTACATAGGGAATAGGGTGCACTACATAGGGAATATGACTTAAATGTAAATGACTTAAATGGAATAGGGTGCACTACATAGGGAATAGGGTGCAGAAAGGAACCACCACATCTGAGCTTGCAGCTGGTCACACTACATAGGGAATAGGGTGCACTACGTAGGGAATAGGGTGCAGAACGGTTGTCTAGCAGTGATCAACAACCAATTCGAAAGAGCATGAAGCAGTTTGAAAATAATAGAAATGGGCAAATGTTGTACAATCCAGGTGTGCAAAGCTCTTAGAGACGAATAGCTGGAATCACTGCCAAAGCTCTGAGAGACTAACAGCTGGAATCACTACCAAAGCTCTGAGAGACTAACAGCTGGAATCACTGCCAAAGCTCTGAGAGACTAACAGCTGGAATCACTGCCAAAGCTCTGAGAGACGAACAGCTGGAATCACTGCCAAAGCTCTTAGAGACTAACAGCTGGAATCACTGCCAAAGCTCTTAGAGACTAACAGCTGGAATCACTGCCAAAGCTCTTAGAGACTAACAGCTGGAATCACTGGCTCACCCTACATCCTATAGAGGACACTGCTTTAGACCAGGGCTCATAGGCACCCTACATCCTATAGAGGACACTGCTTTAGACCAGGGCTCATAGGCACCCTACATCCTATAGAGGACACTGCTTT
>NW_025746647.1:0-7500 GCF_021184085.1 Oncorhynchus gorbuscha
TCTCTAACAGTCAGGTTCTAGAACCTCTCAGGGAGGGAAGTGTTGAGCAGACATCAGATCTCTCTACAGTCAGGTTCTAGAACCTCTCAGGGAGGAAGTGTTGAGCAGACATCAGATCTCTAACAGTCAGGTTCTAGAACCTCTCAGGGAGGGAAGTGTTGAGCAGACATCAGATCTCTAACAGTCAGGTTCTAGAACCTCTCAGGGAGGGAAGTGTTGAGCAGACATCAGATCTCTAACAGTCAGGTTCTAGAACCTCTCAGGGAGGGAAGTGTTGAGCAGACATCAGATCTCTAACAGTCAGGTTCTAGAACCTCTCAGGGAGGGAAGTGTTGAGCAGACATCAGATCTCTAACAGTCAGGTTCTAGAACCTCTCAGGGAGGAAGTGATGAGCAGACATCAGATCTCTAACAGTCAGGTTCTAGAACCTCTCAGGGAGGGAAGTGATGAGCAGACATCAGATCTCTAACAGTCAGGTTCTAGAACCTCTCAGGGAGGGAAGTGTTGAGCAGACATCAGATCTCTAACAGTCAGGTTCTAGAACCTCTCAGGAGGGAAGTGATGAGCAGACATCAGATCTCTAACAGTCAGGTTCTAGAACCTCTCAGGGAGGAAGTGTTGAGCAGACATCAGATCTCTAACAGTCAGGTTCTAGAACCTCTCAGGGAGGGAAGTGTTGAGCAGACATCAGATCTCTAACAGTCAGGTTCTAGAACCTCTCAGGGAGGAGGAGCAGAAGTGATGAGCAGACATCAGATCTCTAACAGTCAGGTTCTAGAACCTCTCAGGGAGGAAGTGATGAGCAGACATCAGATCTCTAACAGTCAGGTTCTAGAACAGACTCAGATCAGGGAGAACCTCTCAGGAAGTGATGAGCAGACATCAGATCTCTAACAGTCAGGTTCTAGAACCTCTCAGGGAGGGAAGTGTTGAGCAGACATCAGATCTCTAACAGTCAGGTTCTAGAACCTCTCAGGGAGGGAAGTGTTGAGCAGACATCAGATCTCTAACAGTCAGGTTCTAGAACCTCTCAGGGAGGAAGTGATGAGCAGACATCAGATCTCTAACAGTCAGGTTCTAGAACCTCTCAGGAGGAAGTGTTGAGCAGACATCAGATCTCTAACAGTCAGGTTCTAGAACCTCTCAGGGAGGAAGTGTTGAGCAGACATCAGATCTCTAACAGTCAGGTTCTAGAACCTCTCAGGGAGGAAGGAGGATGATGAGCAGACATCAGATCTCTAACAGTCAGGTTCTAGAACCTCTCAGGGAGGAAGTGATGAGCAGACATCAGATCTCTAACAGTCAGGTTCTAGAACCTCTCAGGGAGGGAAGTGTTGAGCAGACATCAGATCTCTAACAGTCAGGTTCTAGAACCTCTCAGGGAGGGAAGTGTTGAGCAGACATCAGATCTCTAACAGTCAGGTTCTAGAACCTCTCAGGGAGGGAAGTGATGAGCAGACATCAGATCTCTAACAGTCAGGTTCTAGAACCTCTCAGGGAGGGAAGTGTTGAGCAGACATCAGATCTCTAACAGTCAGGTTCTAGAACCTCTCAGGAGGAAGTGTTGAGCAGACATCAGATCTCTAACAGTCAGGTTCTAGAACCTATTAGGGAGGGAAGTGTTGAGCAGACATCAGATCTCTAACAGTCAGGTTCTAGAACCTCTCAGGGAGGGAAGTGTTGAGCAGACATCAGATCTCTAACAGTCAGGTTCTAGAACCTCTCAGGGAGGGAAGTGTTGAGCAGACATCAGATCTCTAACAGTCAGGTTCTAGAACCTCTCAGGGAGGGAAGTGTTGAGCAGACATCAGATCTCTAACAGTCAGGTTCTAGAACCTCTCAGGGAGAGAAGTGATGAGCAGACATCAGATCTCTAACAGTCAGGTTCTAGAACCTCTCAGGGAGGGAAGTGATGAGCAGACATCAGATCTCTAACAGTCAGGTTCTAGAACCTCTCAGGGAGGGAAGTGTTGAGCAGACATCAGATCTCTAACAGTCAGGTTCTAGAACCTCTCAGGGAGGGAAGTGATGAGCAGACATCAGATCTCTAACAGTCAGGTTCTAGAACCTCTCAGGGAGGGAAGTGTTGAGCAGACATCAGATCTCTAACAGTCAGGTTCTAGAACCTCTCAGGGAGGAAGTGTTGAGCAGACATCAGATCTCTAACAGTCAGGTTCTAGAACCTCTCAGGGAGGAAGTGATGAGCAGACATCAGATCTCTAACAGTCAGGTTCTAGAACCTCTCAGGGAGGGAAGTGTTGAGCAGACATCAGATCTCTAACAGTCAGGTTCTAAACCTCTCAGGGAGGGAAGTGATGAGCAGACATCAGATCTCTAACAGTCAGGTTCTAGAACCTCTCAGGGAGGGAAGTGATGAGCAGACATCAGATCTCTAACAGTCAGGTTCTAGAACCTCTCAGGGAGGGAAGTGTTGAGCAGACATCAGATCTCTAACAGTCAGGTTCTAGAACCTCTCAGGGAGGAAGTGTTGAGCAGACATCAGATCTCTAACAGTCAGGTTCTAGAACCTCTCAGGGAGGAAGTGATGAGCAGACATCAGATCTCTAACAGTCAGGTTGTAGAACCTCTCAGGGAGGGAAGTGTTGAGCAGACATCAGATCTCTAACAGTCAGGTTCTAGAACCTCTCAGGGAGGGAAGTGATGAGCAGACATCAGATCTCTAACAGTCAGGTTCTAGAACCTCTCAGGGAGGAAGTGATGAGCAGACATCAGATCTCTAACAGTCAGGTTCTAGAACCTCTCAGGGAGGGAAGTGTTGAGCAGACATCAGATCTCTAACAGTCAGGTTCTAGAACCTCTCAGGGAGGGAAGTGTTGAGCAGACATCAGATCTCTAACAGTCAGGTTCTAGAACCTCTCAGGGAGGGAAGTGTTGAGCAGACATCAGATCTCTAACAGTCAGGTTCTAGAACCTCTCAGGGAGGGAAGTGTTGAGCAGACATCAGATCTCTAACAGTCAGGTTCTAGAACCTCTCAGGGAGGAAGTGTTGAGCAGACATCAGATCTCTAACAGTCAGGTTCTAGAACCTCTCAGGGAGGGAAGTGATGAGCAGACATCAGATCTCTAACAGTCAGGTTCTAGAACCTCTCAGGGAGGGAAGTGATGAGCAGACATCAGATCTCTAACAGTCAGGTTCTAGAACCTCTCAGGGAGGGAAGTGATGAGCAGACATCAGATCTCTAACAGTCAGGTTCTAGAACCTCTCAGGGAGGAAGTGTTGAGCAGACATCAGATCTCTAACAGTCAGGTTCTAGAACCTCTCAGGGAGGAAGTGATGAGCAGACATCAGATCTCTAACAGTCAGGTTCTAGAACCTCTCAGGGAGGGAAGTGTTGAGCAGACATCAGATCTCTAACAGTCAGGTTCTAGAACCTCTCAGGGAGGAAGTGTTGAGCAGACATCAGATCTCTAACAGTCAGGTTCTAGAACCTCTCAGGGAGGGAAGTGATGAGCAGACATCAGATCTCTAACAGTCAGGTTCTAGAACCTCTCAGGGAGGGAAGTGATGAGCAGACATCAGATCTCTAACAGTCAGGTTCTAGAACCTCTCAGGGAGGAAGTGATGAGCAGACATCAGATCTCTAACAGTCAGGTTCTAGAACCTCTCAGGGAGGGAAGTGTTGAGCAGACATCAGATCTCTAACAGTCAGGTTCTAGAACCTCTCAGGGAGGAAGTGATGAGCAGACATCAGATCTCTAACAGTCAGGTTCTAGAACCTCTCAGGGAGGGAAGTGTTGAGCAGACATCAGATCTCTAACAGTCAGGTTCTAGAACCTCTCAGGGAGGGAAGTGTTGAGCAGACATCAGATCTCTAACAGTCAGGTTCTAGAACCTCTCAGGGAGGAAGTGATGAGCAGACATCAGATCTCTAACAGTCAGGTTCTAGAACCTCTCAGGGAGGGAAGTGTTGAGCAGACATCAGATCTCTAACAGTCAGGTTCTAGAACCTCTCAGGGAGGAAGTGTTGAGCAGACATCAGATCTCTAACAGTCAGGTTCTAGAACCTCTCAGGGAGGGAAGTGATGAGCAGACATCAGATCTCTAACAGTCAGGTTCTAGAACCTCTCAGGGAGGGAAGTGATGAGCAGACATCAGATCTCTAACAGTCAGGTTCTAGAACCTCTCAGGGAGGGAAGTGTTGAGCAGACATCAGATCTCTAACAGTCAGGTTCTAGAACCTCTTAGGGAGGGAAGTGTTGAGCAGACATCAGATCTCTAACAGTCAGGTTCTAGAACCTCTCAGGGAGGAAGTGATGAGCAGACATCAGATCTCTAACAGTCAGGTTCTAGAACCTCTCAGGAGGGAAGTGTTGAGCAGACATCAGATCTCTAACAGTCAGGTTCTAGAACCTCTCAGGGAGGGAAGTGTTGAGCAGACATCAGATCTCTAACAGTCAGGTTCTAGAACCTCTCAGGGAGGAAGTGTTGAGCAGACATCAGATCTCTAACAGTCAGGTTCTAGAACCTCTCAGGGAGGGAAGTGTTGAGCAGACATCAGATCTCTAACAGTCAGGTTCTAGAACCTCTCAGGGAGGGAAGTGTTGAGCAGACATCAGATCTCTAACAGTCAGGTTCTAGAACCTCTCAGGGAGGAAGTGTTGAGCAGACATCAGATCTCTAACAGTCAGGTTCTAGAACCTCTCAGGGAGGAAGTGATGAGCAGACATCAGATCTCTAACAGTCAGGTTCTAGAACCTCTCAGGGAGGAAGTGTTGAGCAGACATCAGATCTCTAACAGTCAGGTTCTAGAACCTCTCAGGGAGGAAGTGATGAGCAGACATCAGATCTCTAACAGTCAGGTTCTAGAACCTCTCAGGGAGGGAAGTGATGAGCAGACATCAGATCTCTAACAGTCAGGTTCTAGAACCTCTCAGGGAGGAAGTGTTGAGCAGACATCAGATCTCTAACAGTCAGGTTCTAGAACCTCTCAGGGAGGGAAGTGTTGAGCAGACATCAGATCTCTAACAGTCAGGTTCTAGAACCTCTCAGGGAGGAAGTGTTGAGCAGAAATCAGATCTCTAACAGTCAGGTTCTAGAACCTCTCAGGGAGGAAGTGTTGAGCAGACATCAGATCTCTAACAGTCAGGTTCTAGAACCTCTCAGGGAGGGAAGTGTTGAGCAGACATCAGATCTCTAACAGTCAGGTTCTAGAACCTCTCAGGGAGGGAAGTGTTGAGCAGACATCAGATCTCTAACAGTCAGGTTCTAGAACCTCTCAGGGAGGGAAGTGTTGAGCAGACATCAGATCTCTAACAGTCAGGTTCTAGAACCTCTCAGGGAGGGATGTGTTGAGCAGACATCAGATCTCTAACAGTCAGGTTCTAGAACCTCTCAGGGAGGAAGTGATGAGCAGACATCAGATCTCTAACAGTCAGGTTCTAGAACCTCTCAGGGAGGGGACGTGTTGAGCAGACATCAGATCTCTAACAGTCAGGTTCTAGAACCTCTCAGGGAGAGAAGTGATGAGCAGACATCAGATCTCTAACAGTCAGGTTCTAGAACCTCTCAGGGAGGGAAGTGATGAGCAGACATCAGATCTCTAACAGTCAGGTTCTAGAACCTCTCAGGGAGGGAAGTGTTGAGCAGACATCAGATCTCTAACAGTCAGGTTCTAGAACCTCTCAGGGAGGGACGTGTTGAGCAGACATCAGATCTCTAACAGTCAGGTTCTAGAACCTCTCAGGGAGGGACGTGTTGAGCAGACATCAGATCTCTAACAGTCAGGTTCTAGAACCTCTCAGGGAGGGAAGTGATGAGCAGACATCAGATCTCTAACAGTCAGGTTCTAGAACCTCTCAGGGAGGGACGTGTTGAGCAGACATCAGATCTCTAACAGTCAGGTTCTAGAACCTCTCAGGGAGAGAGAAGTGATGAGCAGACATCAGATCTCTAACAGTCAGGTTCTAGAACCTCTCAGGGAGGGAAGTGATGAGCAGACATCAGATCTCTAACAGTCAGGTTCTAGAACCTCTCAGGGAGGGAAGTGATGAGCAGACATCAGATCTCTAACAGTCAGGTTCTAGAACCTCTCAGGGAGGGAAGTGTTGAGCAGACATCAGATCTCTAACAGTCAGGTTCTAGAACCTCTCAGGGAGGGACGTGTTGAGCAGACATCAGATCTCTAACAGTCAGGTTCTAGAACCTCTCAGGGAGGGACGTGTTGAGCAGACATCAGATCTCTAACAGTCAGGTTCTAGAACCTCTCAGGGAGGGAAGTGATGAGCAGACATCAGATCTCTAACAGTCAGGTTCTAGAACCTCTCAGGGAGGGACGTGTTGAGCAGACATCAGATCTCTAACAGTCAGGTTCTAGAACCTCTCAGGGAGAGAAGTGATGAGCAGACATCAGATCTCTAACAGTCAGGTTCTAGAACCTCTCAGGGAGGGAAGTGTTGAGCAGACATCAGATCTCTAACAGTCATGTTCTAGAACCTCTCAGGGAGGGAAGTGTTGAGCAGACATCAGATCTCTAACAGTCAGGTTCTAGAACCTCTCAGGGAGGGATGTGTTGAGCAGACATCAGATCTCTAACAGTCAGGTTCTAGAACCTCTCAGGGAGGGAAGTGATGAGCAGACATCAGATCTCTAACAGTCAGGTTCTAGAACCTCTCAGGGAGGGACGTGTTGAGCAGACATCAGATCTCTAACAGTCAGGTTCTAGAACCTCTCAGGGAGAGAAGTGATGAGCAGACATCAGATCTCTAACAGTCAGGTTCTAGAACCTCTCAGGGAGGGAAGTGATGAGCAGACATCAGATCTCTAACAGTCAGGTTCTAGAACCTCTCAGGGAGGGAAGTGTTGAGCAGACATCAGATCTCTAACAGTCAGGTTCTAGAACCTCTCAGGGAGGGACGTGTTGAGCAGACATCAGATCTCTAACAGTCAGGTTCTAGAACCTCTCAGGGAGGGACGTGTTGAGCAGACATCAGATCTCTAACAGTCAGGTTCTAGAACCTCTCAGGGAGGGAAGTGATGAGCAGACATCAGATCTCTAACAGTCAGGTTCTAGAACCTCTCAGGGAGGGACGTGTTGAGCAGACATCAGATCTCTAACAGTCAGGTTCTAGAACCTCTCAGGGAGAGAAGTGATGAGCAGACATCAGATCTCTAACAGTCAGGTTCTAGAACCTCTCAGGGAGGGAAGTGATGAGCAGACATCAGATCTCTAACAGTCAGGTTCTAGAACCTCTCAGGGAGGGAAGTGATGAGCAGACATCAGATCTCTAACAGTCAGGTTCTAGAACCTCTCAGGGAGGGAAGTGTTGAGCAGACATCAGATCTCTAACAGTCAGGTTCTAGAACCTCTCAGGGAGGGACGTGTTGAGCAGACATCAGATCTCTAACAGTCAGGTTCTAGAACCTCTCAGGGAGGGACGTGTTGAGCAGACATCAGATCTCTAACAGTCAGGTTCTAGAACCTCTCAGGGAGGGAAGTGATGAGCAGACATCAGATCTCTAACAGTCAGGTTCTAGAACC
>NW_025746647.1:12500-27500 GCF_021184085.1 Oncorhynchus gorbuscha
GCGCCTCTTCAACCTCAGGAGGCTGAAGAAATTTGGCTTGTCACCAAAAGCACTCACAAACTTCTACAGATGCACAATCGAGAGCATCCTGTCGGCCTGGTACGGCAACTGCTCCGCCCACAACCGTAAGGCTCTCCAGAGGGTAGTGAGGTCTGCACAACGCATCACCGGGGGGCAAACTACCTTCCCTCCAGGACACCTACACCACCCGTTGTTACAGGAAGGCCATAAAGATCATCAAGGACAACAACCACTCGAGCCACTGCCTGTTCACCCCGCTATCATCCAGAAGGCGAGGTCAGTACAGGTGCATCAAAGCTGGGACCGAGAGACTGAAAAACAGCTTCTATCTCAAGGCCATCAGACTGTTAAACAGCCACCACTAACATTGAGTGGCTGCTGCCAACACACTGACTCAACTCCAGCCACTTTAATAATGGGAATTGAATGGAATTGATGTAAAATATATCACTAGCCACTTTAAACAATGCTACTTAATATAATGTTTACATACCCTACATTATTTATCTCATATGCATACGTATATACTGTATTCTATATCATCTACTGCATCTTTATGTAATACATGTATGACTAGCCACTTTAACTATGCCACTTTGTTTACATACTCATCTCATATGTATATACTGTACTCGATACCATCTACTGTATCTTGCCTATGCCGTTCTGTACCATAACTCATTCATATATCTTTATGTACATATTCTTTATCCCTTTACACTTGTGTCTATAAGGTAGTAGTTTTGAAATGGTTAGCTAGATTACTCGTTGGTTATCACTGCATTGTCGGAACTAAAAGCACAAGCATTTCGCTACACTCGCATTAACATCTGCTAACCATGTGTATGTGACAAATACATTTGATTTGTAGCCCAATACAGGATGGAAGAATGGATATGAAAGAAAGAGGAAATGGTCATCGCTTCTCTTGGCACATCAAAGAGTTGACATTTAATACATCCGGTTGCCTGACCTCTAGGCATCAGAGAGACTTATCAATGATGCTATTTGGTACCAAACCACTAACAGACATTGTAGAAGGTCACACAGACACACACACACACACACACACACACACACACACACACACACACACACACACACACACACACACACACACACACACACACACACACACACACACACACACACACACACACACACACACACACACACACACACACACACACACACACACACACACACACACACACACACACACACACACACAGAGAGACGCACAGCTGGCACGCTAGGCATCAGAGAGACTTATCAATGATGCTATTTGGAACCAAACCACTAAAACCTTGTTCACACTGCAGGCCTTAATGCTCAAATCAGTTTAGTTTTTTTCAAATCTGTTTCTTGGAATAGCGACTATCCAAACAGTAAATTACAAGGTACCAGATCAGATTTGCGTGTGTTTCAGACGGTATTCATTTGCTGACATGGCTACGGTAGTTGTCATAGTAACGACGGGTGTTGTCTGATTGGTGGTGGTGCTCAGAAGTTCCGTATTAAGCTGTGATGACAACAACGCCTGTCCATGGGATGTTTCCCTGTTTGCTTTGAATGTTCTAAATCACAGTGTAAAGCCTCAAATGGATAATCTGAACCAACTTTCAAAAAAACGAGTCCTAGCTAGCTAGCCCTTTAGCTTTCTAGACTATTCACTTATTTTGTTTGGAAACAAATTGACAAGCTAGTTAGCTGCCACATGTTCCTGTCCAACTGTCAACAGACTAGCTACCTAGCAACAAGACATGCCAACTAACAGCCTAAACACCACATGTTCCTGTCCAACTGTCAACAGACTAGCTACCTAGCAACAAGACATGCCAACTATAACAGCCTAAACACCACATGTTCCTGTCCAACTGTCAACAGACTAGCTACCTAGCAACAAGACATGCCAACTAACAGCCTAAACACCACATGTTCCTGTCCAACTGTCAACAGACTAGCTACCTAGCAACAAGACATGCCAACTAACAGCCTAAACACCACATGTTCCTGTCCAACTGTCAACAGACTAGCTACCTAGCAACAAGACATGCAAACTATAACAGCCTAAACACCACATGTTCCTGTCCAACTGTCAACAGACTAGCTACCTAGCAACAAGACATGCCAACTATAACAGCCTAAACACCACATGTTCCTGTCCAACTGTCAACAGACTAGCTACCTAGCAACAAGACATGCCAACTAACAGCCTAAACACCACATGTTCCTGTCCAACTGTCAACAGACTAGCTACCTAGCAACAAGACATGCCAACTAACAGCCTAAACACCACATGTTCCTGTCCAACTGTCAACAGACTAGCTACCTAGCAACAAGACATGCAAACTATAACAGCCTAAACACCACATGTTCCTGTCCAACTGTCAACAGACTAGCTACCTAGCAACAAGACATGCCAACTAACAGCCTAAACACCACATGTTCCTGTCCAACTGTCAACAGACTAGCTACCTAGCAACAAGACATGCCAACTAACAGCCTAAACACCACATGTTCCTGTCCAACTGTCAACAGACTAGCTACCTAGCAACAAGACATGCCAACTAACAGCCTAAACACCACATGTTCCTGTCCAACTGTCAACAGACTAGCTACCTAGCAACAAGACATGCCAACTATAACAGCCTAAACACCACATGAGGGTAAAACACATCAGACACAAGTCACATGACCAGGAATCAGACTTCTATCTCTTGAAACCAGCTACGAAGGTGGTTTGAAAGAAATGTGGCTTGAAAGATCAGATTCCATGTGATTTTTGGCTGTTCAGACTGAAGGGGGAAAAAAACAGATTTCATGTGATTTTTGCCTGTTCAGACTGCAGGAACAAGATCAGATTCAAATCGGATATGCAAATGAATAGGACTTGAGTCACTTCAAACTGTCAATGTGAACAGGGCTTAATAGCTAGACCAGGCGTCTCCTACCTTTTCTAGCACGACAGCTTCCTGCAGCTGAATGACCAAATCTCCCTCTAGTGGCCTCATGGGTGTAATGCTAATCATATATCTCACCATTTCAAAATTAATGAACATTATAATTTTTTAAAAGACAGTTTGGTTATATTTTAGTCTTCTGTGATGTATATAAAGTGTAATATTGTGATGCAAACTCTAAATGTAATACATTTCAACTGTATATCTGACATGGTACAGGTGTCTCCTTATGTTAAAGCCCAGAACCATGTGTGTGAGTCTAACTTTCAAATAGACACATTCTTCTCTTCTCCCTACAACTCTTCTCCGGGTCTTTAGTGTACAAGAAAAATAGCTACAGTAATATTTACTGTCAATATACTGTATCTCAGGCATTGTAAGTACACTTTTCCTCAGCAAAGTCAGGGGGTCGAGTTGAGGAGAGGGATTGTTTGCGATACTCTTTGAAGAGGTAGCGTTTCAGGTGCATTCGGGAAGATGGCGAGGCACTCAGCTGTCCTAGCTTCAGGGGGAAGCTGGTTCCACCATTGGGGTGCCATGACAGAGAAGAGCTTGGTCTGGGCCCAGTGGGAGCTGGCTTCACGTATGGGTGGGAGGGCCAAGAGACCAGAGGAGGCAGAACAGAGTGCTTGGGTTGGGGTGTAGGGTTTGAACATAGCCTGAAGGTAGGCAGGGGCAGGTCCTCTTGCTGCTCCCTATGTAAACACCATGGTAGTGGATGCGAGCTTCGACTGGAAGCCAGTGGAGTCTGCGGAGGAGCGGGGTGACATGGAAAGGTTGAAAGCTGTAGCGTTCTGGATCAGTTGTAGGCGTTTGATGGCACAAGCGGGGAGCTCAGACAACAGAGAGTTGCTGTAGTCCAGACGGGAGATGACAACTGCCTGGATTAGTGGAGTTGTCGTCTGTGATGGAGAGGTCTTTGAACGGACAGGTCTTCCACGGGAGGAAGAGCAGCTCTGTCTTGTCAAGGTTGAGCTTGAGGTAGTGGGCCGACATCCAAGCTGAGATGTCTGCCAGGCACACAGAGATGTGTCACCACCTGGGTGTCAGAAGGGGTGAAGGAGTTGAGTGTCATCCGCATTGCAATTGATAGGAGACCATGTGAGAATATGACAGAGCTGAGTGACTTGGTGTATAGAGAGAAGAGGAGAGGGCCTAGAACCGAGCCCTGGGGGACACCAGTAGTGAGAGCACATGGTGCAGATACAAATTCTCTCCACGTTATCTGGTAGGAGCGGCCTGACAGGTAGGATGTAATCCAGAGGAGAGAGAGTCAGCGTTGGCAGTGTCCAGAGCCTCCGTGACACAGAGAAGAGCAGTGACCCGTCTTGAAGACTGACTGGTTTGGGTCAAGAAGATAGTTCTGAGAGAGATCAGAGGGGACACAAACGTTGTTCCCCCTTGCTGCTATTGGACCAGGTCTCTCTTGGAAAAGAGATGTATTATCTCAATGAGAAAAACCCTGTATAAATAAAGGTGAAATAAAATAAAAGATTTAAATGAAAGAGGGTTGATCAGAGACGCTCAAGTGTTTTTGTAAAGAAAAGAAAGGATACAGGTGTATAGTTCTTGACATCAGATGAGTCCAGTGTTGGTTTCTGGAGGACTGGAGCAACTCGGGACATTTTCAAATCAGAGGGGACACAGATATACAGTGGTACAGTGTGTGTGTGTGTGTGTGTGTGTGTGTGTGTGTGTGTGTGTGTGTGTGTGTGTGTGTGTGTGTGTGTGTGTGTGTGTGTGTGTGTGTGTGTGTGTGTGTGTGTGTGTGTGCGTGTGTGCGTGTTTGTGTGTGTGTATGCGTGTGTGTGTGTGTATGCGTGTGTGTATTAGTGTGTGTGTGTGTGTGTGTGTGTGTGTATGCGTGTGTGTGTGTGTGTGTGTGTGTGTGTGTGTGTGTGTGTGTGTGTGTGTGTGTGTGTGTGTGTGTGTGTGTGTGTGTGTGTGTGTGTGTGTGTGTGTGTGTTTGTGTATCTTCTACAGGGTCTGATCTCTCATTCTGCTGAGCATCTCCTCCTACAGGGTCTGATCTCTCATTCTGCTGAGCATCTCCTCCTACAGGGTCTGATCTCTCATTCTGCTGAGCATCTCCTCCTACAGGGTCTGATCTCTCATTCTGCTGAGCATCTCCTCCTACAGGGTCTGATCTCTCATTCTGCTGAGCATCTCCTCCTACAGGGTCTGATCTGATCTCTCATTCTGCTGAGCATCTCCTCCTACAGGGTCTGATCTCTCATTCTGCTGAGCATCTCCTCCTACAGGGTCTGATCTGATCTCTCATTCTGCTGATCATCTCCTCCTAAAGGGTCTGATCTCTCATTCTGCTGAGCATCTCCTCCTACAGGGTCTGATCTGATCTCTCATTCTGCTGAGCATCTCTTCTACAGGGTCTGATCTCTCATTCTGCTGAGCATCTCCTCCTAAAGGGTCTGATCTCTCATTCTGCTGAGCATCTCCTCCTAAAGGGTCTGATCTCTCATTCTGCTGAGCATCTCTTCTACAGGGTCTGATCTGATCTCTCATTCTGCTGAGCATCTCTTCTACAGGGTCTGATCTGATCTCTCATTCTGCTGAGCATCTCCTCCTACAGGGTCTGATCTGATCTCTCATTCTGCTGAGCATCTCCTCCTACAGGGTCTGATCTCTCATTCTGCTGAGCATCTCCTCCTACAGGGTCTGATCTGATCTCTCATTCTGCTGAGCATCTCCTCCTACAGGGTCTGATCTCTCATTCTGCTGAGCATCTCTTCCTACAGGGTCTGATCTCTCATTCTGCTGAGCATCTCCTCCTACAGGGTCTGATCTGATCTCTCATTCTGCTGAGCATCTCCTCCTACAGGGTCTGATCTCTCATTCTGCTGAGCATCTCCTCCTACAGGGTCTGATCTGATCTCTCATTCTGCTGAGCATCTCCTCCTACAGGGTCTGATCTCTCATTCTGCTGAGCATCTCCTCCTACAGGGTCTGATCTCTCATTCTGCTGAGCATCTCCTCCTACTAGACTGAGAGAGATATGACTTCACGCTGTGAAATAGTTCTATTTAAATAGTTCTATTTCACGCTTATTAGAACGTTAGAATGTTAGAATGTTAGAATGTTCTATTTAAATAGTTCTAACATTCTAACGTTCTAATAAGCGTGAAATAGAACTATTTAAATAGAACATTCTAACATTCTAACATTCTAACGTTCTAATAAGCGTGAAATAGAACTATTTAAATAGAACATTCTAACATTCTAACATTCTAACGTTCTAATAAGCGTGAAATAGAACTATTTAAATAGAACATTCTAACATTCTAACATTCTAACGTTCTAATAAGCGTGAAATATAACTATTTAAATAGAACATTCTAACATTCTATTTCACGCTTATTAGAACGTAAATATTCCTATTACACACTTGTTATGGCAGTTTTGCGTCCAAAATGACACGTTATTCCCTATTACAGTGCACTACTTTGGACCACAGGACCTGGACTAAAAATAGTGCACTGAATAGGGAATAGGGTGTCATGTGGGACGGAGTCATACTTTTTCTGCTTCCGAATATTTCTTATTTTAGATCGTAATCTTTTCAGTTAGTTTCTCTTCATACCCCGTGGTTGGAGGGAAAGAGAGTCAGGGGAAAATGGAGAGAGGTTGGAGAGAGAGAGAGAGAGAGAGGTTGGAGAGAAAGAGGTTGGAGAGAGAGAGGTTGGAGAGAGAGAGAGAGGTTGGAGAGAGAGAGGTTGGAGAGAGAGAGAGGTTGGAGAGAGAGAGAGAGGTTGGAGAGAGAGAGGTTGGAGAGAGAGAGAGAGGTTGGAGAGAGAGAGAGAGGTTGGAGAGAGAGAGAGAGGTTGGAGAGAGAGAGGTTGGAGAGAGAGAGAGAGGTTGGAGAGAGAGAGGTTGGAGAGAGAGAGAGAGGTTGGAGAGAGAGAGGTTGGAGAGAGAGAGGTTGGAGAGAGAGAGTTTGGAGAGAGAGAGGTTGGAGAGAGAGAGAGGTTGGAGAGAGAGAGGTTGGAGAGAGAGAGAGGTTGGAGAGAGAGAGGTTGGAGAGAGAGAGGTTGGAGAGAGAGATTGGAGAGAGAGAGGTTGGAGAGAGAGAGAGAGGTTGGAGAGAGAGAGGTTGGAGAGAGAGAGAGAGGTTGGAGAGAGAGAGAGGTTAGAGAAAGAGAGAGTCAGGGGAAAATGGAGAGAGAGAGAGGTTGGAGAGAGAGAGGTTAGAGAAAGAGAGAGTCAGGGGAAAATGGAGAGAGGTTGGAGAATATAACAGGTATAGATTGACCTTACAGTGAAATGCTGAATATAACAGGTATAGATTGACCTTACAATAATTTGCTAAATATATATATATGTTTTTCATTATGGTGTAGAATTTTTTAAATATTTAATCAATGTTGAACTCTCTCTCTCTCTCTCTCTCTCTCTCTCTCTCTCTCTCTCTCTCTCTCTCTCTCTCTCTCTCTCTCTCTCTCTCTCTCTCTCTCTCTCTCTCTCTCTCTCTCTCTCTCTCTCTCTCTCTCTCTCTCTCTCTCTCTCTCTCTCTCTCTGGCAACCATTCTGACTAAAATGAGATAAAGAGGCAGAGTGTGTTTCTGTGTGTGTTTCGGTGTGTGTTGTGTGTGTTTGTGTCTCTCTCTATAGAGTGAATGGTGTATTATCCAGCCTGAGAGAGCTTGGATATGGTCCACAATTCAAGCCTTCAGAATACTGGGTGACAGTTGATGGAGTATTAACCCTGTAACCATGCGGATATATGCAGAAAAAAAGATTCCTCCTCCCCATCCATTCTCCTCCTCTTCCTCCATCCCATCCATTCTCCTTCTCCTCCTCTTCCTCCACCCCATCCATTCTCCTCCTCCTCCTCTTCCTCCACCCCATCCATTCTCCTCCTCCTCCTCCTCCTCCTCCTCCTCCTCCTCCACCCCATCCATTCTCCTCCTCTTCCCCTTCCTCCACCCAATCCATCCTCCTCCTCCCCATCCATTCTCCTCCTCCTCTTCCTCCACCCCATCCATTCTCCTCCTCCTCCACCCCATCCATTCTCATTCTCCAATCTCTCTGTTCTACAACATAATAGCCAAGTTATGAGTGCTCTTCACAAAAACTGTGTGATTGTGTGTTCAGCTGTATGATCATGTGTGTTCAGCTGTGTGATTGTGTGTTAAGCTGTGTGATTGTGTGTTCAGCTGTGTGACTGTGTGTTCAACTGTGTGATTGTGTGTGTTTAGCTGTGTGATTGTGTGTTCAGCTGTGTGATTGTGTGTTCAGCTGTGTGACTGTGTGTTCACCTCTAAACCAGATATAAAACTGGACCTCTACACCAGATATAAAACTGGACCTCTACACCAGATATAAAACTGGACCTCTACACCAGATATAAAACTGGACCTCTAAACCAGATATAAAACTGGACCTCTAAACCAGATATAAAACTGGACCTCTACACCAGATATAAAACTGGACTTCTACACCAGATATAAAACTGGACCTCTAAAC
This sequence comes from Oncorhynchus gorbuscha, assembly GCF_021184085.1. Taxonomy (NCBI): domain Eukaryota; kingdom Metazoa; phylum Chordata; class Actinopteri; order Salmoniformes; family Salmonidae; genus Oncorhynchus; species Oncorhynchus gorbuscha. Next base: position 20,966 of record NW_025746647.1, read on the forward strand.
CAGATATAAAACTGGACCTCTACACCAGATATAAAACTGGACCTCTAAACCAGATATAAAACTGGACTGTTAAACCAGATATAAAACTGGACCTCTACACCAGATATAAAACTGGACCTCTACACCAGATATAAAACTGGACCTCTACACCAGATATAAAACTGGACCTCTACACCAGATATAAAACTGGACCTCTAAACCAGATATAAAACTGGACCTCTACACCAGATATAAAACTGGACCTCTAAACCAGATATAAAACTGGACCTCTAAACCAGATATAAAACTGGACCTCTACACCAGATATAAAACTGGACCTCTACACCAGATATAAAACTGGACCTCTACACCAGATATAAAACTGGACCTCTACACCAGATATAAAACTGGACCTCTACACCAGATATAAAACTGGACCTCTACACCAGATATAAAACTGGACCTCTACACCAGATATAATACTGGACTGTTAAACCAGATATAAAACTGGACCTCTAAACCAGATATAAAACTGGACCTCTAAACCAGATATAAAACTGGACCTCTACACCAGATATAAAACTGGACCTCTACACCAGATATAAAACTGGACCTCTACACCAGATATAAAACTGGACCTCTAAACCAGATATAAAACTGGACCTCTAAACCAGATATAAAACTGGACCTCTAAACCAGATATAAAACTGGACCTCTAAACCAGATATAAAACTGGACCTCTAAACCAGATATAAAACTGGACCTCTAAACCAGATATAAAACTGGACCTCTAAACCAGATATAAAACTGGACCGTTAAACCAGATATAAAACTGGACCTCTAAACCAGATATAAAACTGGACCTCTAAACCAGATATAAAACTGGACCTCTACACCAGATATAAAACTGGACCTCTAAACCAGATATAAAACTGGACCTCTACACCAGATATAAAACTGGACCTCTAAACCAGATATAAAACTGGACCTCTACACCAGATATAAAACTGGACCTCTAAACCAGATATAAAACTGGACCTCTAAACCAGATATAAAACTGGACCTCTAAACCAGATATAAAACTGGACCTCTAAACCAGATATAAAACTGGACCTCTAAACCAGATATAAAACTGGACCTCTAAACCAGATATAAAACTGGACCTCTACACCAGATATAAAACTGGACCTCTAAACCAGATATAAAACTGGACCTCTAAACCAGATATAAAACTGGACCTCTAAACCAGATATAAAACTGGACCTCTACACCAGATATAAAACTGGACCTCTAAACCAGATATAAAACTGGACCTCTACACCAGATATAAAACTGGATCTCTAAACCAGATATAAAACTGGACCTCTACACCAGATATAAAACTGGACCTCTAAACCAGATATAAAACTGGACCTCTAAACCAGATATAAAACTGGACTGTTAAACCAGATATAAAACTGGACCTCTAAACCAGATATAAAACTGGACCTCTAAACCAGATATAAAACTGGACCTCTACACCAGATATAAAACTGGACCTCTAAACCAGATATAAAACTGGACCTCTACACCAGATATAAAACTGGACCTCTAAACCAGATATAAAACTGGACCTCTAAACCAGATATAAAACTGGACTGTTAAACCAGATATAAAACTGGACCTCTAAACCAGATATAAAACTGGACCTCTACACCAGATATAAAACTGGACCTCTAAACCAGATATAAAACTGGACCTCTACACCAGATATAAAACTGGACCTCTAAACCAGATATAAAACTGGACCTCTAAACCAGATATAAAACTGGACCTCTACACCAGATATAAAACTGGACCTCTAAACCAGATATAAAACTGGACCTCTAAACCAGATATAAAACTGGACCTCTACACCAGATATAAAACTGGACCTCTACACCAGATATAAAACTGGACCTCTAAACCAGATATAAAACTGGACCTCTACTGTCATGCTGGTGAATGAGGACCCAAAAGCGACTTGGCGAAAACAGAGTATTTAATCCAGAATAAACTTTACAAAACAAAAAGCATAATACTACACGTAAAGACGAGAACAGACTGGAGACTTGATCGAGAACTGCAGGTTGCCTCGGGAAGGCACTTGAACCTAGCAGACTCAGACACCTGCTCACCACGCAGCATCTGAGGGAAACACGACACGACAGGGCAAAACATAGACACAGCACGGTGAATATAAATGAGGATCCGACAGGGCAGGTACGGGAAACAAGGAGAGAAATAGGGACTCTAATCAGGGAAAAGGATCGGGAACAGGTGTGGGAAGACTAAATGATGATTAGGGGAATAGGAACAGCTGGGAGCAGGAACGGAACGATAGAGAGAAGAGAGAGCGAGAGAGTGAGAGAGGGAGGGGGAGAGAGAGGGCTAGAAAGAGGGAAAGAACCTAATAAGACCAGCAGAGGGAAACGAATAGAATGGGAAGCACAGGGACAAGACATGATAATAAATGACAAAACATGACCTCTACACCAGATATAAAACTGGACCTCTACACCAGATATAAAACTGGACCTCTACACCAGATATAAAACTGGACCTCTAAACCAGATATAAAACTGGACCTCTAAACCAGATATAAAACTGGACCTCTAAACCAGATATAAAACTGGACCTCTACACCAGATATAAAACTGGACCTCTAAACCAGATATAAAACTGGACCTCTAAACCAGATATAAAACTGGACCTCTAAACCAGATATAAAACTGGACCTCTACACCAGATATAAAACTGGACCTCTACACCAGATATAAAACTGGACCTCTACACCAGATATAAAACTGGACCTCTAAACCAGATATAAAACTGGACCTCTAAACCAGATATAAAACTGGACCTCTAAACCAGATATAAAACTGGACCTCTACACCAGATATAAAACTGGACCTCTACACCAGATATAAAACTGGACCTCTACACCAGATATAAAACTGGACCTCTAAACCAGATATAAAACTGGACCTCTAAACCAGATATAAAACTGGACCTCTAAACCAGATATAAAACTGGACCTCTACACCAGATATAAAACTGGACCTCTAAACCAGATATAAAACTGGACTGTTAAACCAGATATAAAACTGGACCTCTACACCAGATATAAAACTGGACTGTTAAACCAGATATAAAACTGGACCTCTACACCAGATATAAAACTGGACCTCTAAACCAGATATAAAACTGGACTGTTAAACCAGATATAAAACTGGACCTCTACACCAGATATAAAACTGGACCTCTACACCAGATATAAAACTGGACTGTTAAACCAGATATAAAACTGGACCTCTAAACCAGATATAAAACTGGACCTCTAAACCAGATATAAAACTGGACCTCTACACCAGATATAAAACTGGACCTCTACACCAGATATAAAACTGGACCTCTACACCAGATATAAAACTGGACCTCTAAACCAGATATAAAACTGGACCTCTAAACCAGATATAAAACTGGACCTCTAAACCAGATATAAAACTGGACCTCTACACCAGATATAAAACTGGACCTCTAAACCAGATATAAAACTGGACTGTTAAACCAGATATAAAACTGGACCTCTACACCAGATATAAAACTGGACTGTTAAACCAGATATAAAACTGGACTGTTAAACCAGATATAAAACTGGACTGTTAAACCAGATATAAAACTGGACCTCTACACCAGATATAAAACTGGACTGTTAAACCAGATATAAAACTGGAACTCTACACCAGATATAAAACTGGACCTCTACACCAGATATAAAACTGGACCTCTAAACCAGATATAAAACTGGACCTCTAAACCAGATATAAAACTGGACCTCTAAACCAGATATAAAACTGGACCTCTAAACCAGATATAAAACTGGACCTCTACACCAGATATAAAACTGGACCTCTACACCAGATATAAAACTGGACCTCTAAACCAGATATAAAACTGGACCTCTAAACCAGATATAAAACTGGACCTCTAAACCAGATATAAAACTGGACCTCTACACCAGATATAAAACTGGACCTCTAAACCAGATATAAAACTGGACCTCTAAACCAGATATAAAACTGGACCTCTAAACCAGATATAAAACTGGACCTCTAAACCAGATATAAAACTGGACCGTTAAACCAGATATAAAACTGGACCTCTAAACCAGATATAAAACTGGACCTCTAAACCAGATATAAAACTGGACCTCTACACCAGATATAAAACTGGACCTCTAAACCAGATATAAAACTGGACCTCTACACCAGATATAAAACTGGACCTCTAAACCAGATATAAAACTGGACCTCTAAACCAGATATAAAACTGGACCTCTAAACCAGATATAAAACTGGACCTCTACACCAGATATAAAACTGGACCTCTAAACCAGATATAAAACTGGACCTCTACACACACACACGCACACACACACACACACACACACACACACACACACACACACACACACACACACACACACACACACACACACACACACACACACACACACACACACACACACACACACACACACACACACACACACACACACACACGCCGCCAGCAGAGGAAAAATGCAGAGATCTTACCTTCTTCCATGTTCCATGTTCTAATCTCAGACAGAGAAGAGAAAGAGATGAACAGAAAGAGAGAGAGAATATCAGTACAATTTCTGATGACACGTCACCTGTCCTTTATGTGAGTAGAGACTGAAGAGTCAATCACCTGTCCTTTATGTGAGTAGAGACTGAAGAGTCAATCTGGCCCGAGCCAGAACAAGATTCATTAAAGACAACTAGGTGTCCTGATAGAGTAGTTTGTACACGCGTGCCTGTATCTCGTCTAGTTTGTGAGTAAGGTTGCATAAGGCTGGTAAACTCTCGTCCAAGTTTTCTAAAAAAATCCTGGTGGGAAAATTCCTGGAATAATGAGGGAATAATGAGGGAATAATGAGAGAATAAGGAGGGAATAAGGAGGAAATACAGAATCCTCCTACCAGGATTTCTGGGAAATCCTGCAAGACGACTTGTGAGAGATATGATGGTTAGTGTTGCAATGCTTCCATCTGGTGGTGGAATCATGTATTACACCACTCTAGTCAATTCCAACCACAGAGAACACTCATTATATTTTATAAAGGAGTTGGACCTTTAGACCAGGGTTGACCAAGCGTTTTCACTTGGGGTCCCCCTTTGCACACTCTTGGCATTCTCTCAGGCAGCCAGCAAGTGCTCAGCATATGTGGGAACTCCTTCAAGACCGTTGGAAAAGCATTCCTCATGAAGATGGTTGAGAGAATGTCAAGAGATGTTGAAAAGCTGCCGTCAAGGCAAAAGGCTACTTTGAAGATTCTCAAATATAAAACATATTTTGATTTGTTTATAATATGTTTTTTTTGGGGGGGGGGGGGGTTACTACATGATTCCATATGTGTTTATTCATAGTTCTGTTGTCTTCATTATTATTCTACAATGTAGAACATGGTCAATATAAAGTAAAAACCCTTGATTGAGTCGGTGTGTCCAAGCTTTAGACTGGGACAGTCCACGTCTAGATTATAGTTAGATTTAGTAATGGGTGGTGTTTATATAGGTAACCACTAGATTATAGTTAGATGTAGTAATGGGTGGTGTTTATATAGGTAACCACTAGGTTATAGATAGATTTAGTAATGGGTGGTGTTTATATAGGTAACCACTAGGTTATAAATATATTTAGTAATGGGTGGTGTTTATATAGGTAACCACTAGATTATAGTTAGATTTAGTAATGGGTGGTGTTTATATAGGTAACCACTAGGTTATAGTTAGATGTAGTAATGGGTGGTGTTTATATAGGTAACCACTAGGTTATAGATAGATTTAGTAATGGGTGGTGTTTATATAGGTAACCACTAGGTTATAGATAGATGTAGTAATGGGTGGTGTTTATATAGGTAACCACTAGGTTATAGATAGATGTAGTAATGGGTGGTGTTTATATAGGTAACCACTAGGTTATAGATAGATTTAGTAATGGGTGGTGTTTATATAGGTAACCACTAGGTTATAGATAGATTTAGTAATGGGTGGTGTTTATATAGGTAACCACTAGGTTATAGTTAGATGTAGTAATGGGTGGTGTTTATATAGGTAACCATTAGGTTATAGTTAGATTTAGTAATGGTTGGTGTTTATATAGGTAACCACTAGGTTATAGTTAGATTTAGTAATGGCTGGTGTTTATATTGTCCACGTCTAGATTATAGTTAGATTTAGTAATGGGTGGTGTTTATATAGTCCACCACTAGGTTATAGATAGATTTAGTAATGGGTGGTGTTTATATAGGTAACCACTAGGTTATAGATAGATGTAGTAATGGGTGGTGTTTATATAGGTAACCACTAGGTTATAGTTAGATTTAGTAATGGGTGGTGTTTATATAGGTAACCACTAGGTTATAGATAGATTTAGTAATGGGTGGTGTTTATATAGTCCACCACTAGGTTATAGTTAGATTTAGTAATGGGTGGTGTTTATATAGGTAACC
>NW_025746647.1:30000-60000 GCF_021184085.1 Oncorhynchus gorbuscha
TCTCTCTCCCCAGACTCTCTCTCTCTCTCTCCCTCTTTTTCTCTCTCCCTCAGAGGACTCTCTCTCTCTCTTTTTCTCTCTCCCCCAGACTCTCTCTCTCTCTCTCCCTCTTTTTCTCTCTCCCTCAGAGGACTCTCTCTCTCTCTTTTTCTCTCTCCCCCAGACTCTCTCTCTCTCTCTCCCTCTTTTTCTCTCCCTCAGAGGACTCTCTCTCTCTTTTTTCTCTCTCCCCAGACTCTCTCTCTCTCTCTCCCTCTTTTTCTCTCTCCCTCAGAGGACTCTCTCTCTCTCTTTTTCTCTCTCCCCAGACTCTCTCTCTCTCTCTCCCCCCAGACTCTTTTTCTCTCTCCCTCAGAGGACTCTCTCTCTCTCTTTTTCTCTCCCCCAGACTCTCTCTCTCTCTCTCCTCTTTTTCTCTCTCCCTCAGAGGACTCTCTCTCTCTCTTTTTCTCTCTCCCCAGACTCTCTCTCTCTCTCTCCCCTCTTTTTCTCTCTCCCTCAGAGGACTCTCTCTCTCTCTTTTTTCTCTCTCCCCAGACTCTCTCTCTCTCTCTCCTTTTTCTCTCTCCCCTCAGAGGACTCTCTCTCTCTCTTTTTCTCTCTCCCCAGACTCTCTCTCTCTCTCTCCCTCTTTTTCTCTCTCCCTCAGAGGACTCTCTCTCTCTCTTTTTCTCTCTCCCCAGACTCTCTCTCTCTCTCTCCCTCTTTTTTCTCTCCCTCAGAGGACTCTCTCTCCTCCCCTTTTTCTCTCTCCCCCAGACTCTCTCTCTCTCTCTCCCTCTTTTCTCTCTCCCTCAGAGGACTCTCTCTCTCTCTTTTTCTCTCTCCCCAGACTCTCTCTCTCTCTCTCCCTCTTTTTCTCTCTCCCTCAGAGGACTCTCTCTCTCTCTTTTTCTCTCCCCCAGACTCTCTCTCTCTCTCTCCCTCTTTTTCTCTCTCCCTCAGAGGACTCTCTCTCTCTCTTTTTTCTCTCTCCCCCAGACTCTCTCTCTCTCTCTCCCTCTTTTTCTCTCTCCCTCAGAGGACTCTCTCTCTCTCTTTTTCTCTCTCCCCCAGACTCTCTCTCTCTCTCTCCCTCTTTTTCTCTCTCCCTCAGAGGACTCTCTCTCTCTCTTTTTCTCTCTCCCCCAGACTCTCTCTCTCTCTCTCCCTCTTTTTCTCTCTCCCTCAGAGGACTCTCTCTCTCTCTTTTTCTCTCTCCCCCAGACTCTCTCTCTCTCTCTCCCTCTTTTTCTCTCTCCCTCAGAGGACTCTCTCTCTCTCTTTTTCTCTCTCCCCCAGACTCTCTCTCTCTCTCTCCCTCTTTTTCTCTCTCCCTCAGAGGACTCTCTCTCTCTCTTTTTCTCTCTCCCCCAGACTCTCTCTCTCTCTCTCCCTTTTTCTCTCTCCCTCAGAGGACTCTCTCTCTCTCTTTTTCTCTCTCCCCAGACTCTCTCTCTCTCTCTCCCTCTTTTTCTCTCTCCCTCAGAGGACTCTCTCTCTCTCTTTCTCTCTCTCCCCCAGAGACTCTCTCTCTCTCTCTCCCTCTTTTTCTCTCTCCTCAGAGGACTCTCTCTCTCTCTTTTTCTCTCTCCCCAGACTCTCTCTCTCTCTCTCCCTCTTTTTCTCTCTCCCCAGAGGACTCTCTCTCTCTCTTTTCTCTCTCCCCCAGACTCTCTCTCTCTCTCCCTCTTTTTCTCTCTCCCTCAGAGGACTCTCTCTCTCTTTTTTCTCTCTCCCCAGACTCTCTCTCTCTCTCTCCCCTCTTTTTCTCTCTCCCTCAGAGGACTCTCTCTCTCTCTTTTTCTCTCTCCCCCAGACTCTCTCTCTCTCTCTCCCTCTTTTTCTCTCTCCCTCAGAGGACTCTCTCTCTCTCTTTTTCTCTCTCCCCCAGACTCTCTCTCTCTCTCTCCTCTTTTTCTCTCTCCCTCAGAGGACTCTCTCTCTCTCTTTTTCTCTCTCCCCCAGACTCTCTCTCTCTCTCTCCTCTTTTTCTCTCTCCCTCAGAGGACTCTCTCTCTCTCTTTTCTCTCCCCCAGACTCTCTCTCTCTCTCTCCCTCTTTTCTCTCTCCCTCAGAGGACTCTCTCTCTCTCTTTTTCTCTCTCCCCCAGACTCTCTCTCTCTCTCTCCCTCTTTTTCTCTCTCCCTCAGAGGACTCTCTCTCTCTCTTTTCTCTCTCCCCCAGACTCTCTCTCTCTCTCTCCCTCTTTTTCTCTCTCCCTCAGAGGACTCTCTCTCTCTCTTTTCTCTCTCCCCCAGACTCTCTCTCTCTCTCTCCCTCTTTTTCTCTCTCCCTCAGAGGACTCTCTCTCTCTCTTTTTCTCTCTCCCCCAGACTCTCTCTCTCTCTCTCCCTCTTTTTCTCTCTCCCTCAGAGGACTCTCTCTCTCTCTTTTTCTCTCTCCCCCAGACTCTCTCTCTCTCTCTCCCTCTTTTTCTCTCTCCCTCAGAGGACTCTCTCTCTCTCTTTTTCTCTCTCCCCCAGACTCTCTCTCTCTCTCTCCCTCTTTTTTCTCTCTCCCTCAGAGGACTCTCTCTCTCTCTTTTTCTCTCTCCCCAGACTCTCTCTCTCTCTCTCCCTCTTTTTCTCTCTCCCTCAGAGGACTCTCTCTCTCTCTTTTCTCTCTCCCCCAGACTCTCTCTCTCTCTCTCCTCTTTTCTCTCTCCCTCAGAGGACTCTCTCTCTCTTTTTCTCTCTCCCCCAGACTCTCTCTCTCTCTCTCCCTCTTTTTCTCTCTCCCCAGAGGACTCTCTCTCTCTCTTTTTCTCTCTCCCCCAGACTCTCTCTCTCTCTCTCCCTCTTTTTCTCTCTCCCTCAGAGGACTCTCTCTCTCTCTTTTTCTCTCTCCCCCAGACTCTCTCTCTCTCTCTCCCTCTTTTTCTCTCTCCCCAGAGGACTCTCTCTCTCTCTTTTTCTCTCTCCCCAGACTCTCTCTCTCTCTCTCCCTCTTTTTCTCTCTCCCTCAGAGGACTCTCTCTCTCTCTTTTCTCTCTCCCCAGACTCTCTCTCTCTCTCTCCCTCTTTTCTCTCTCCCTCAGAGGACTCTCTCTCTCTCTTTTTCTCTCTCCCCAGACTCTCTCTCTCTCTCCCTTTTTCTCTCTCCCTCAGAGGACTCTCTCTCTCTCTTTTCTCTCTCCCCAGACTCTCTCTCTCTCTCCCTCTTTTTCTCTCTCCCTCAGAGGACTCTCTCTCTCTCTTTTTCTCTCTCCCCCAGACTCTCTCTCTCTCTCTCCCTCTTTTTCTCTCTCCCTCAGAGGACTCTCTCTCTCTCTTTTTTTCTCTCTCCCCAGACTCTCTCTCTCTCTCTCCCTCTTTTTCTCTCTCCCTCAGAGGACTCTCTCTCTCTCTTTTTCTCTCTCCCCCAGACTCTCTCTCTCTCTCTCCCTCTTTTTCTCTCTCCCTCAGAGGACTCTCTCTCTCTCTTTTCTCTCTCCCCCAGACTCTCTCTCTCTCTCTCTCCTTTTTTCTCTCTCCCTCAGAGGACTCTCTCTCTCTCTTTTTCTCTCCCCCAGACTCTCTCTCTCTCTCTCCCTTTTTCTCTCTCCCTCAGAGGACTCTCTCTCTCTCTTTTTCTCTCTCCCCCAGACTCTCTCTCTCTCTCTCCCTCTTTTTCTCTCTCCCTCAGAGGACTCTCTCTCTCTCTTTTTCTCTCTCCCCAGACTCTCTCTCTCTCTCTCCCCTTTTTCTCTCTCCCTCAGAGGACTCTCTCTCTCTCTTTTTCTCTCTCTCCCCAGACTCTCTCTCTCTCTCTCCCTCTTTTTCTCTCCCTCAGAGGACTCTCTCTCTCTCTTTTTCTCTCTCCCCAGACTCTCTCTCTCTCTCTCCCTCTTTTTCTCTCTCCCTCAGAGGACTCTCTCTCTCTCTTTTTCTCTCTCCCCCAGACTCTCTCTCTCTCTCTCCCTCTTTTCTCTCTCCCCCAGAGGACTCTCTCTCTCTTTTTCTCTCTCCCCAGACTCTCTCTCTCTCTCTCCTCTTTTTCTCTCTCCCTCAGAGGACTCTCTCTCTCTCTTTTTCTCTCTCCCCCAGACTCTCTCTCTCTCTCCCCTCTTTCTCTCTCCCTCAGAGGACTCTCTCTCTCTCTTTTTCTCTCTCCCCCAGACTCTCTCTCTCTCTCTCCCCTTTTTCTCTCTCCCTCAGAGGACTCTCTCTCTCTCTTTTTCTCTCTCCCCCAGACTCTCTCTCTCTCTCTCCCTCTTTTTCTCTCTCCCTCAGAGGACTCTCTCTCTCTCTTTTTCTCTCTCCCCAGACTCTCTCTCTCTCTCTCCCTCTTTTTCTCTCTCCCTCAGAGGACTCTCTCTCTCTCTTTTTCTCTCTCCCCAGACTCTCTCTCTCTCTCTCCCTCTTTTTCTCTCTCCCTCAGAGGACTCTCTCTCTCTCTTTTTTCTCTCTCCCCAGACTCTCTCTCTCTCTCTCTTTTTCTCTCTCCCCAGAGGACTCTCTCTCTCTCTTTCTCTCTCCCCCAGACTCTCTCTCTCTCTCTCTCCCTCTTTTCTCTCTCCCTCAGAGGACTCTCTCTCTCTCTTTTTCTCTCTCCCCCAGACTCTCTCTCTCTCTCTCCCTCTTTTTCTCTCTCCCTCAGAGGACTCTCTCTCTCTCTTTCTCTCTCCCCCAGACTCTCTCTCTCTCTCTCCCTCTTTTTCTCTCTCCCTCAGAGGACTCTCTCTCTCTCTTTTTCTCTCTCCCCCAGACTCTCTCTCTCTCTCTCCCTCTTTTTTCTCTCTCCCTCAGAGGACTCTCTCTCTCTCTTTTTCTCTCTCCCCCAGACTCTCTCTCTCTCTCTCCCTCTTTTTCTCTCTCCCTCAGAGGACTCTCTCTCTCTTTTTCTCTCTCCCCAGACTCTCTCTCTCCCTCTCCCTCTTTTCTCTCTCCCTCAGACTCTCTCTCTCTTTTTTCTCTCTCCCCCAGACTCTTTTCTCTCTCCCTCCTCAGAGGACTCTCTCTCTCTCTTTTCTCTCTCCCCAGACTCTCTCTCTCTCTCTCCCTCTTTTTCTCTCTCCCTCAGAGGACTCTCTCTCTCTCTTTTCTCTCTCCCCAGACTCTCTCTCTCTCTCTCCCTCTTTTTTCTCTCTCCCCTCAGAGGACTCTCTCTCTCTTTTTTTTCTCTCTCCCCCAGACTCTCTCTCTCTCTCTCCTCTTTTTTCTCTCCCTCAGAGGACTCTCTCTCTCTCTTTTTCTCTCCCCCAGACTCTCTCTCTCTCTCTCCCTCTTTTTCTCTCTCCCTCAGAGGACTCTCTCTCTCTCTTTTTCTCTCTCCCCCAGACTCTCTCTCTCTCTCTCCCTCTTTTTCTCTCCTCAGAGGACTCTCTCTCTCTCTTTTTCTCTCTCCCCCAGACTCTCTCTCTCTCTCTCCCTCTTTTTCTCTCCCTCAGAGGACTCTCTCTCTCTCTTTTTCTCTCTCCCCAGACTCTCTCTCTCTCTCTCCCTCTTTTCTCTCTCCCTCAGAGGACTCTCTCTCTCTCTTTTTCTCTCCCCCAGACTCTCTCTCTCTCTCTCCCTCTTTTTCTCTCTCCCTCAGAGGACTCTCTCTCTCTCTTTTTTCTCTCCCCAGACTCTCTCTCTCTCTCTCCCAGAGGACTCTCTCTCTTTCTCTCCCCCAGAGGACTCTCTCTTTCTCTCTCTCCCCCAGAGGACTCTCTCTCTGTCTCTCTCCCCAGAGGACTCTCTGTCTCTCTCCCCAGAGGACTCTCTCTCTCTCTCTCTCTCTCTCTCTCTCTCTCTCTCTCTCTCTCTGTCTCTCTCTGTCTCTCCCCAGAGGACTCTCTCTCTCTCTCTCTCTCTCTCTCTCTCTCTCTCTCTCTCTCTCTCTCTCTCTCTCTCTCTCTCTCTCTCTCTCTCTCTCTCTCTCTCCTCAGAGGACTCTCTCTCTCCCCCTCTCTCTCTCAGAGGTCTCTTTTCTCTCCCCAGAGGACTCTCTCTCTCTCTCTCTCTGTCTCTTTTTCTCCCCCCTAGAGGACTCTCTCTCCGTCTCTATCTCTCTGTCGCTTTTTCTCTCCCCCCCAGAGGACTCTCTCTCTCTCTCTCTCTCTCTCTGTCTCTTTCTCTCCCCCCAGAGGACTCTCTCTCTCTCTCTCTGTCTCTTTTTCTCTCCCCCTCTAGAGGACTCTCTCTCTCTCTCTCTGTCTCTTTTTCTCTCCCCCCCAGAGGACTCTATCTCTCTCTCTGTCTCTTTTTCTCTCCCCCCCAGAGGACTCTCTCTCTGTCTCTCTCTCTGTCTCTTTTTTCTCTCCCCTAGAGGACTCTCTCTCTGTCTCTCTCTCTCTGTCTCTTTTTCTCTCCCCCAGAGGATTTTCTCTCTCTCTCTGTCTCTTTTCTCCCCCAGAGGACTATCTCTCTCTCTCTCTGTCTCTTTTTCTCTCCCCCAGAGGACTCTCTCTCTCTCTCTGTCTCTTTTTCTCTCCCCCCAGAGGACTCTCTCTCTCTCTCTCTCTCTCTCTCTCTCTGTCTCTGTCTCTTTTTCTCTCCCCCAGAGGACTCTCTCTCTCTCTCTCTGTCTCTTTTCTCCCCCCCCAGGACTCTCTCTCTCTCTCTCTGTCTCTTTTCTCTCCCCCCAGAGGACTCTCTCTCTCTCTGTCTCTCTCTCTCTCTCTCTCTCTCTCTCTCTCTGTCTCTGTCTCTTTTTCCCCCAGAGGACTCTCTTCTCTCTCTCTCTCTCTCTCTCTCTCTCTCTCTCTCTCTCTCTCTCTCTCTCTCTCTCTCTCTCTCTCTCTCTCTCTCTCTCTCTCTCTCTCTCTCTCCCCCAGAGGACTCTCTCTCTGTCGCTTTTTCTCTCTCCCCAGAGGTCTCTCTCTCTCCCCCAGAGGACTCTCTCTCTGTCTCTCTCTCTGTCTCTTTTTCTCTCCCCCAGAGGACTCTCTCTCTCTCTCTCTCTCTCTGTCTCTTTTTTCTCCCCCCCAGAGGACTCTCTCTCTCTCTCTCTGTCTCTTTTTCTCTCCCCCAGAGGACTCTCTCTCTCTCTCTGTCTCTTTTTCTCTCCCCAGAGGACTCTCTCTCTCTCTCTCTGTCTCTTTTTCTCTCCCCCAGAGGACTCTCTCTCTCTCTGTCTCTTTTCTCTCCACCCCAGAGGACTCTCTCTCCCAGAGGACTCTCTCTCCCAGAGGACTCTCTCTCCCCCCCAGAGGACTCTCTCTCTCTCTCGAACCCAGAGGACTCTCTCTCTCTCTCCCACCCAGAGGACTCTCTCTCTCTCCCACCCAGAGGACTCTCTCTCTCCCCCCCCAGAGGACTCTCTCTCTCCCCCCAGAGGACTCTTTCTCTCTCCCCCAGAATACTCTCTCTCTCTCCCCCCCAGAATACTCTCTGTCTCTCCCCCAGAGGACTCTCTGTCTCTCCCCCCAGAGGACTCTCTCTCTCCCCCCAGAGGACTCTCTCTCCCCCCAGAGGACTCTCTCTCTCCCCAGAGGACTCTCTGTCTCTCCCCCAGAGGACTCTCTCTCTCTCCCCCCAGAGGACTCTCTCTCCCCCAGAATACTCTCTCTCTCCCCCCAGAATACTCTCTCTCTCCCCCCAGAGGACTCTCTCTCTCTCTCCCCCTAGAGGACTCTCTCTCCCCCCAGAGGACTCTCTGTCTCTCCCCCAGAGGACTCTCTCTCTCTCCCCCAGAGGACTCTCTCTCTCTCTCTCTCTCTTTTTCTCTCCCCCAGAGGACTCTCTCTCTCTCTCTCTCTCTCTCTCTCTGTCTCTTTTCTCTCCCCCAGAGGACTCTCTCTCTCTCTGTCTCTTTTTCTCTCCACCCCAGAGGACTCTCTCTCTCTCTATTTTTCTCTCCCCCAGAGGACTCTCTCCCAGAGTACTCTCTCTCCCCCCAGAGGACTCTCTCTCTCTCTCGAACCCAGAGGACTCTCTCTCTCTCTCCCACCCAGAGGACTCTCTCTCTCTCTCCCACCCAGAGGACTCTCTCTCTCCCCCCCAGAGGACTCTCTCTCTCTCCCCCCAGAATACTCTCTCTCTCCCCCAGAATACTCTCTCTCTCTCCCCCCAGAGGACTCTCTCTCTCTCCCCCCTAGAGGACTCTCTCTCCCCCAGAGGACTCTCTGTCTCTCCCCCCCAGAGGACTCTCTGTCTCTCCCCCAGAGGACTCTCTCTCTCTCCCCCCAGAGGACTCTCTCTCTCCCTCCCGGAGGACTCTCTCTCTGTGTATTTTTCTCTCTCCCCAGAGGACTCTCTCTCTCCCCCCAGAGGACTCTCTCTCTCCCCCCAGAGGACTCTCTCTCTCTCCCTCCCGGAGGACTCTCTCTCTGTGTATTTTTCTCTCTCCCCAGAGGACTCTCTCTCCCCCCCAGAGGACTCTCTCTCTCCCCCCCCAGAGGACTCTCTCTCTCTCCCCCAGAGGACTCTCTGTCTCTCCCCCAGAGGACTCTCTCCCCCAGAGGACTCTCTGTCTAGTGTCTTTTCTCTCTCCCCAGAGGACTCTCTCTCTCCCTCCCGGAGGACTCTCTCTCTGTGTATTTTCTCTCTCCCCCAGAGGACTCTCTCTCCCCCCAGAGGACTCTCTCTCTCCCCCCAGAGGACTCTCTCTCTCTCCCCCAGAGGACTCTCTGTCTAGTGTCTTTTTGTCTCTCCCCCAGAGGACTCTCTCTCTCTCCCTCCCGGAGGACTCTCTCTCTGTGTATTTCTCTCTCCCCCAGAGGACTCTCTCTCTCTCCCCCAGAGGACTCTCTCTCCCCCCAGAGGACTCTCTCTCTCGCCCCCAGAGGACTCTGTCTCTCCCCCAGAGGACTCTCTCTCTCCCCCCCAGAGGACTCTCTCTCTCTGTGTCTTTTTCTCTCTCCCCCAGAGGACTCTCTCTCTCTGTCTCTTTTTCTCCCCCCCAGAGGACTCTCTCTCTCCCCCCAGAGAACTCTTTAACTCTGTATGTTCTCTCTCTGTCACTCTCTTTCCCTCTCTGTCCCCCCTCTCTCTCTCTAAACCTCTCCTTCTCTCTGAGGACATGACCGTGTGAAAGCTCTTAGTTGAAGTCATACAGAAGTACAGTATCTGTCCTAAAACTAGTTTGAGTCTGTCTGTCTGTCTGTCTGTCTGTCTGTCTGTCTGTCTGTCTGTCTGTCTGTCTGTCTGTCTGTCTGTCTGTCTGTCTGTCTGTCTGTCTGTCTGTCTGTCTGTCTGTCTGTCTGTCTGTCTGTCTGTCTGTCTGTCTGTCTGTCTGTCTGTGTAGGTTGTACTGTGCGTGTGTGTGTGTGTGTGTAGGTTGTACTGTGGGTGTGTGTGTGTGTGTGTAGGTTGTACTGTGCGTGTGTCTGTGTGAGTGTGTGTAGGTTGTAATGTGCGTGTGTGTGTGTCGGTTGTACTGTGTATGTGTGTGTGTGTGTGCGTGTGCGTGCGTGTGCGCATATGTGTGTGCGTGTGTGTCTGTGTGTGTGCGTGTGTGTGTGTGTGTGTGTGTCTATGTAGGCCCTGTCCTGTCTGTTATCAGCAGCACCAGTGTGGTGGACTGTCACATTATTGAATCACTTCTCTTTGGCAGAGGCGGAGGTGTTCTCTCACAGAGGGGGAGGTGTTCTCTGACAGAGGGGGAGGTGTTCTCTGACAGAGGGGGAGGTGTTCTCTGACAGAGGGGAGGTGTTCTCTCACAGAGGGGGAGGTGTTCTCTGACAGAAGGGGAGGTGTTCTCTGACAGAGGGGAGGTGTTCTCTCACAGAGGGGGAGGTGTTCTCTGACAGAGGCGGAGGTGTTCTCTCACAGAGGGGAGGTGTTCTCTCACAGAGGGGAGGTGTTCTCTCACAGAGGGGAGGTGTTCTCTCACAGAGGGGAGAGTGTTCTCTCACAGAGGGGGAGGTGTTCTCTCACAGAGGGGGAGGTGTTCTCTGACAGAGGGGGAGTTGTTCTCTCACAGAGGGGAGGTGTTCTCTCACAGAGGGGAGGTGTTCTCTGACAGAGGGGGAGGTGTTCTCTGACAGAGGGGGAGGTGTTCTCTCACAGAGGGGAGGTGTTCTCTCACAGAGGGGGGTGTTCTCTCACAGAGGGGAGGTGTTCTCTCACAGAGGGGGAGGTGTTCTCTCACAGAGGGGGAGGTGTTCTCTCACAGAGGGGGAGGTGTTCTCTGACAGAGGCGGAGGTGTTCTCTCACAGAGGGGGAGGTGTTCTCTGACAGAGGGGGAGGTGTTCTCTGACAGAGGGGGAGGTGTTCTCTCACAGAGGGGGAGGTGTTCTCTGACAGAAGGGGAGGTGTTCTCTGACAGAGGGGAGGTGTTCTCTCACAGAGGGGAGGTGTTCTCTGACAGAGGGGAGGTGTTCTCTCACAGAGGGGGAGGTGTTCTCTCACAGAGGGGGAGGTGTTCTCTCACAGAGGGGGAGGTGTTCTCTGACAGAGGGGGGGAGGTGTTCTCTCACAGAGGGGGAGGTGTTCTCTGACAGAGGGGGGGAGGTGTTCTCTGACAGAGGGGGAGGTGTTCTCTGACAGAGGGGGAGGTGTTCTCTGACAGAGGGGGAGGTGTTCTCTGACAGAGGGGGAGGTGTTCTCTCACAGAGGGGGGAGGTGTTCTCTGACAGAGGGGAGGTGTTCTCTCAGAAGGGGGAGGTGTTCTCTGACAGAAGAGGAGGTGTTCTCTGACAGAGGGGGAGGTGTTCTCTGAAAGAGGGGGAGGTGTTCTCTGACAGAAGGGGAGGTGTTCTCTGACAGAAGGGGAGGTGTTCTCTGACAGAGGGGGGAGGTGTTCTCTGACAGAGGGGGAGGTGTTCTCTGACAGAGGGGAGATGTTCTCTCAGAGGGGGTGTTCTCTGACAGAAGGGGAGGTGTTCTCTGACAGAGAGGGAGGTGTTCTCTGACAGAGGGGGAGGTGTTCTCTCACAGAGGGGAGGTGTTCTCTGACAGAGGGGAGGTGTTCTCTCACAGAGGGGAGGTGTTCTCTGACAGAAGGGGAGGTGTTCTCTGACAGAGGGGAGGTGTTCTCTCACAGAGGGGGAGGTGTTCTCTCACAGAGGGGGAGGTGTTCTCTCACAGAGGGGGAGGTGTTCTCTGACAGAGGGGGAGGTGTTCTCTCACAGAGGGGGAGGTGTTCTCTGACAGAAGGGGAGGTGTTCTCTGACAGAGGGGAGGTGTTCTCTCACAGAGGGGGAGGTGTTCTCTCACAGAGGGGAGGTGTTCTCTCACAGAGGGGAGGTGTTCTCTCACAGAGGGGGAGGTGTTCTCTGACAGAGGGGGAGGTGTTCTCTGACAGAGGGGAGGTGTTCTCTCACAGAGGGGGAGGTGTTCTCTGACAGAGGGGGAGGTGTTCTCTGACAGAGGGGAGGTGTTCTCTCAGAGGGGGAGGTGTTCTCTGACAGAAGAGGAGTGGTTCTCTGACAGAGGGGGAGGTGTTCTCTGAAAGAGGGGAGGTGTTCTCTGACAGAAGGGGAGGTGTTCTCTGACAGAAGGGGAGGTGTTCTCTGACAGAGGGGAGGTGTTCTCTGACAGAGGGGGAGGTGTTCTCTGACAGAGGGGAGGTGTTCTCTGACAGAAGGGGAGGTGTTCTCTGACAGAGGGGAGGTGTTCTCTGACAGAGGGGAGGTGTTCTCTGACAGAAGGGGAGGTGTTCTCTGACAGAGGGGGAGGTGTTCTCTCAGAGGGGAGGTGTTCTCTGACAGAGGGGAGATGTTCTCTCAGAGGGGAGGTGTTCTCTGACAGAAGGGGAGGTGTTTTCTGACAGAGGGGAGGTGTTCTCTGACAGAGGGGGAGGTGTTCTCTCACAGAGGGGGAGGTGTTCTCTGACAGAGGGGGAGGTGTTCTCTCACAGAGGGGGAGGTGTTCTCTGTCAGAAGGGGGAGGTGTTCTCTGACAGAGGGGGAGGTGTTCTCTGACAGAGGGGAGGTGTTCTCTCACAGAGGGGGAGGTGTTCTCTGACAGAAGGGGAGGTGTTCTCTGACAGAGGGGGAGTGTTCTCTCACAGAGGGGGAGGTGTTCTCTGACAGAGGGGGAGGTGTTCTCTCACAGAGGGGGAGGTGTTCTCTCACAGAGGGGGAGTGTTCTCTCACAGAGGGGAGGTGTTCTCTCACAGAGGGGGAGGTGTTCTCTCACAGAGGGGGAGATGTTCTCTCACAGAGGGGGAGGTGTTCTCTGACAGAGGGGGGAGGTGTTCTCTGACAGAGGGGAGGTGTTCTCTCAGAGGGGGAGGTGTTCTCTCAGAGGGGGAGGTGTTCTCTGACAGAGGGGGGAGGTGTTCTCTGACAGAGGGGGAGGTGTTCTCTGACAGAGGGGGAGGTGTTCTCTCAGAGGGGGAGGTGTTCTCTGACAGAAGGGGAGGTGTTCTCTGACAGAGGGGGAGATGTTCTCTCAGAGGGGGAGGTGTTCTCTCACAGAGGGGGAGGTGTTCTCTGACAGAGGGGAGGTGTTCTCTGACAGAGGGGGAGGTGTTCTCTCAGAGGGGAGGTGTTCTCTGACAGAAGAGGAGGTGTTCTCTGACAGAGGGGAGGTGTTCTCTAACAGAGGGGGAGGTGTTCTCTGACAGAAGGGGAGGTGTTCTCTGACAGAAGGGGAGGTGTTCTCTGACAGAGGGGGGTGTTCTCTGACAGAGGGGAGGTGTTCTCTGACAGAGGGGGAGGTGTTCTCTGACAGAAGGGGAGGTGTTCTCTGACAGAGGGGGAGGTGTTCTCTGACAGAGGGGAGGTGTTCTCTGACAGAGGGGGAGGTGTTCTCTGACAGAAGGGGAGGTGTTCTCTGACAGAGGGGGAGGTGTTCTCTCAGAGGGGGAGGTGTTCTCTGACAGAGGGGGAGATGTTCTCTCAGAGGGGGAGGTGTTCTCTGACAGAAGGGGAGGTGTTGTCTGACAGAGGGGGAGGTGTTCTCTGACAGAGGGGGAGGTGTTCTCTGACAGAGGGGGAGGTGTTCTCTCCTTTCCCCCTTCTGATGACCAGGTGGCGAATCGCATCTCTGCATGTCTGTCAGACATATCAGTGTGGATGACGGATCACCACCTCAAGCTGAACCTCGGCAAGACGGAGCTGCTCTTCCTCCCGGGGAAGGACTGCCCGTTCCATGATCTCGCCATCACGGTTGACAACTCCATTGTGTCCTCCTCCCAGAGGGCTAAGAACCTTGGCGTGATCCTGGACAACACCCTGTCGTTCTCAACTAACATCAAGGCGGTGGCCCGTTCCTGTAGGTTCATGCTCTACAACATCCGCAGAGTACGACCCTGCCTCACACAGGAAGCGGCGCAGGTCCTAATCCAGGCACTTGTCATCTCCCGTCTGGATTACTGCAACTCGCTGATGGCTGGGCTCCCTGCCTGTGCCATTAAACCCCTACAACTCATCCAGAACGCCGCAGCCCGTCTGGTGTTCAACCTTCCCAAGTTCTCTCACGTCACCCCGCTCCTCCGCTCTCTCCACTGGCTTCCAGTTGAAGCTCGCATCCGCTACAAGACCATGGTGCTTGCTTACGGAGCTGTGAGGGGAACGGCACCTCAGTACCTCCAGGCTCTGATCAGGCCCTACACCCAAACAAGGGCACTGCGTTCATCCACCTCTGGCCTGCTCGCCTCCCTACCACTGAGGAAGTACAGTTCCCGCTCAGCCCAGTCAAAACTGTTTGCTGCTCTGGCCCCCCAATGGTGGAACAAACTCCCTCACGACGCCAGGACAGCGGAGTCAATCACCACCTTCCGGAGACACCTGAAACCCCACCTCTTTAAGGAATACCTAGGATAGGATAAGTAATCCCTCTCACCCCCCTTTAAGATTTAGATGCACTATTGTAAAGTGACTGTTCCACTGGATGTCATAAGGTGAATGCACCAATTTGTATGTCGCTCTGGATAAGAGCGTCTGCTAAATGACTTAAATGTAAATGTAAATGTAATGTAAATGACAGAGGGGGAGGTGTTCTCTCTCAGAGGGGGAGGTGTTCTCTGACAGAGGGGAGGTGTTCTCTCACAGAGGGGAGGTGTTCTCTGACAGAAGGGGAGGTGTTCTCTGACAGAGGGGGAGGTGTTCTCTCACAGAGGGGGGTGTTCTCTGACAGAGGGGGAGGTGTTCTCTCGCAGAGGGGAGGTGTTCTCTGACAGAGGGGAGGTGTTCTCTGACAGAGGGGGAGGTGTTCTCTCACAGAGGGGAGGTGTTCTCTCACAGAGGGGAGGTGTTCTCTCACAGAAGGGGAGGTGTTCTCTGACAGAGGGGGTGGTGTTCTCTGACAGAGGGGAGGTGTTCTCTGACAGAGGGGAGGTGTTCTCTGACAGAGGGGGAGCTGTTCTCTGACAGAAGGGGAGGGTTCTCTGACAGAAGGGGAGGTGTTCTCTCAGAGGGGGAGGTGTTCTCTCTCAGAGGGGGGAGGTGTTCTCTGACAGAAGGGGAGGGGTTCTCTGACAGAAGGGGAGGTGTTCTCTCTCAGAGGGGGAGGTGTTCTCTCACAGAGGGGGAGGTGTTCTCTCACAGAGGGGGAGGTGTTCTCTCACAGAAGGGGAGGTGTTCTCTGACAGAGGGGGTGGTGTTCTCTGACAGAGGGGGAGGTGTTCTCTGACAGAGGGGGAGGTGTTCTCTGACAGAGGGGGAGCTGTTCTCTGACAGAAGGGGAGGGGTTCTCTGACAGAAGGGGAGGTGTTCTCTCTCAGAGGGGGAGGTGTTCTCTCTCAGAGGGGGAGGTGTTCTCTCTCAGAGGGGGAGGTGTTCTCTGACAGAAGGGGAGGGGTTCTCTGACAGAAGGGGAGGTGTTCTCTCTCAGAGGGGGAGGTGTTCTCTGACAGAGGGGGAGGTGTTCTCTGACAGAAGGGGAGGTGTTCTCTGACAGAAGGGGAGGTGTTCTCTGACAGAGGGGGAGGTGTTCTCTGACAGAAGGGGAGGTGTTCTCTGACAAAGGGGGAGGTGTTCTCTGGAGACTATTCACTTTCAGCTGGACATTCTGTTTACACTTTATCTGAAGGGGTGAACATTAAGGCAGACATCATACCTACATAAGGAAGAGGGTTAAATAAACTTTGAATCCAACTATGCTGCACAATGTGCTTGTATATTCATTGCCGTCATCATCACTCTTCATCACTCACCATTGTTAAGGGAGGCTTCCACTGTGTTGCTTCATCCTCGAGGAACGAAAGAATAAAAAAAAAACTCCCAGAATTCTCCTGCAGGAAGAAGAGAAAGGTTAAAAGGCATTGGTTCTAGAAAGATGGAGGGGGATGTGGGATGGCTGCTCTCTTGAAAAACAGACTCTGTTCAGAACCCAGTAGATTTCTGTTTAGAACCCAGTAGATTTCAGTTCAGAACCCAGTAGATTTCAGTTCAGAACCCAGTAGATTTCAGTTTAGAACCCAGTAGATTTCAGTTCAGAACCCAGTAGATTTCAGTTCAGAACCCAGTAGATTTCTGTTTAGAACCCAGAAGACTTCTGTTCAGAACCCAGTAGATTTCAGTTCAGAACCCAGTAGATTTCAGTTCAGAATCCAGTAGATTTCAGTTCAGAATCCAGTAGATTTCAGTTCAAAACCCAGTAGATTTCGGTTCAGAAGCCAGTAGATTTCGGTTCAGAACCCAGTAGATTTCTAAGCCCTGTGTGTATGTGTGTGTGTGTGTGTGTGTGTGTGCTGTATTACACCAAGCATGGTAAATACAGCCACGATGTCTCTCATTGAATGTTGCCAACATCATCTCACTGAGAAAATAGAACCAGATGATGAATGAATAAGTCTGGCTTCTCTCCAGAAGAATCAACCCCCTACTTACAAGGCTTAGCTTTGTAGGACGTTAGTAGTGCTTAAAAGGCTGTGTGTGGTGTGTGTCTGTGTGTGTGTCTGTGTGGTATGGTATATGTGTGTGTGTGTGGTATGGTATGTGTGTGTGTGTGTGTGGTATGGTATGTGTGTGTGTGTGTGGTATGTGTGTGTGTGTGTGTGTGTGTGTGTGTGTGTGTGTGTGTGTGTGTGTGTGTGTGTGTGTGTGTGTGTGTGTATGTGTGTGTGTGTGTGTGTGTTGTGTGTGGTATGTGTGTGTGTGTGTGTGTGTGTGTGTGTGTGTGTGTGTGTGTGTGTGTGTGTGTGTGTGTGTGTGTGTGTGTGTGTGTGTGTGTGTGTGTGGTGTAGTGAGATAGTATTGTGTCCTATGTGGGTGGTAACATCATGAATAATCATTTCTAGGTGCTAGATATTACTCAGCAGTGCCCTACTTAAAAAAATTCATGATAACTACTACTGAGCTAGAGGCCGTGAGAGAGAGAGACAGAGAGAGGAGAGGGAGAGGGAGTGAGGGAGGGAGTGAGGGGAGGAGAGAGAGGGGGGAGAAGAGAGAAAGGGGGAGAGGAGAGAAAGGGGAGATGCAGATTAACCTATGTACTATATTACCAGTAGAATGAAGACTAACCTCTGTAGTATAATACCAGTAGAATGAAAACTAACCTCTGTAGTATAATACCAGTAGAATGAAGACTAACCTCTGTATTATAATACCAGTAGAATGAAGACTAACCTCTGTAGTATAATACCAGTAGAATGAAGACTACTATAATACCAGTAGAATGAAGACTAACCTCTGTACTATAATACCAGTAGAATGAAGACTACTATAATACCAGTAGAATGAAGACTACTATAATACCAGTAGAATGAAGACTACTATAATACCAGTAGAATGAAGACTACTATAATACCAGTAGAATGAAGACTAACCTCTGTACTATAATACCAGTAGAATGAAGACTACTACAATACCAGTAGAATGAAGACTAACCTCTGTAGTATAATACCAGTAGAATGAAGACTACTATAATACCAGTAGAATGAAGATTAACCTCTGTACTATAATACCAGTAGAATGAAGACTAACCTCTGTATTATAATACCAGTAGAATGAAGACTACTATAATACCAGTAGAATGAAGACTACTATAATACCAGTAGAATGAAGACTAACCTCTGTAGTATAATACCAGTAGAATGAAGACTACTATAATACCAGTAGAATGAAGACTAACCTCTGTAGTATAATACCAGTAGAATGAAGACTACTATAATACCAGTAGAATGAAGACTACTATAATACCAGTAGAATGAAGACTACTATAATACCAGTAGAATGAAGACTACTATAATACCAGTAGAATGAAGACTACTATAATACCAGTAGAATGAAGACTACTATAATACCAGTAGAATGAAGACTACTATAATACCAGTAGAATGAAGACTAACCTCTGTATTATAATACCAGTAGAATGAAGACTATTATAATACCAGTAGAATGAAGACTACTATAATACCAGTAGAATGAAGACTAACCTCTGTAGTATAATACCAGTAGAATGAAGATTAACCTCTGTAGTATAATACCAGTAGAATGAAGACTAACCTCTGTAGTATAATACCAGTAGAATGAAGACTAACCTCTGTAGTATAATACCAGTAGAATGAAGACTAACCTCTGTAGTATAATACCAGTAGAATGAAGACTAACCTCTGTAGTATAATACCAGTAGAATGAAGACTAACCTCTGTAGTATAATACCAGTAGAATGAAGACTAACCTCTGTAGTATAATACCAGTAGAATGAAGACTACTATAATACCAGTAGAATGAAGACTACTATAATACCAGTAGAATGAAGACTACTATAATACCAGTAGAATGAAGACTACTATAATACCAGTAGAATGAAGACTAACCTCTGTAGTATAATACCAGTAGAATGAAGACTAACCTCTGTAGTATAATACCAGTAGAATGAAGACTACTATAATACCAGTAGAATGAAGACTAACCTCTGTAGTATAATACCAGTAGAATGAAGACTACTATAATACCAGTAGAATGAAGACTACTATAATACCAGTAGAATGAAGACTAACCTCTGTAGTATAATACCAGTAGAATGAAGACTACTATAATACCAGTAGAATGAAGACTACTATAATACCAGTAGAATGAAGACTAACCTCTGTATTATAATACCAGTAGAATGAAGACTAATCTCTGTAGTATAATACCAGTAGAATGAAGACTATTATAATACCAGTAGAATGAAGACTAACCTCTGTAGTATAATACCAGTAGAATGAAGACTACTATAATACCAGTAGAATGAAGACTACTATAATACCAGTAGAATGAAGACTACTATAATACCAGTAGAATGAAGACTACTATAATACCAGTAGAATGAAGACTATTATAATACCAGTAGAATGAAGACTACTATAATACCAGTAGAATGAAGACTACTATAATACCAGTAGAATGAAGACTATTATAATACCAGTAGAATGAAGACTAACCTCTGTAGTATAATACCAGTAGAATGAAGACTACTATAATACCAGTAGAATGAAGACTACTATAATACCAGTAGAATGAAGACTAACCTCTGTAGTATAATACCAGTAGAATGAAGACTACTATAATACCAGTAGAATGAAGACTACTATAATACCAGTAGAATGAAGACTACTATAATACCAGTAGAATGAAGACTACTATAATACCAGTAGAATGAAGATTAACCTCTGTAGTATAATACCAGTAGAATGAAGACTAACCTCTGTAGTATAATACCAGTAGAATGAAGACTAACCTCTGTAGTATAATACCAGTAGAATGAAGACTAACCTCTGTAGTATAATACCAGTAGAATGAAGACTAACCTCTGTAGTATAATACCAGTAGAATGAAGACTAACCTCTGTATTATAATACCAGTAGAATGAAGACTACTATAATACCAGTAGAATGAAGACTAACCTCTGTAGTATAATACCAGTAGAATGAAGACTAACCTCTGTAGTATAATACCAGTAGAATGAAGACTATTATAATACCAGTAGAATGAAGACTACTATAATACCAGTAGAATGAAGACTACTATAATACCAGTAGAATGAAGACTACTATAATACCAGTAGAATGAAGACTACTATAATACCAGTAGAATGAAGACTACTATAATACCAGTAGAATGAAGACTACTATAATACCAGTAGAATGAAGACTACTATAATACCAGTAGAATGAAGACTACTATAATACCAGTAGAATGAAGACTACTATAATACCAGTAGAATGAAGACTACTATAATACCAGTAGAATGAAGACTACTATAATACCAGTAGAATGAAGACTACTATAATACCAGTAGAATGAAGACTACTATAATACCAGTAGAATGAAGACTACTATAATACCAGTAGAATGAAGACTAACCTCTGTAGTATAATACCAGTAGAATGAAGACTACTATAATACCAGTAGAATGAAGACTAACCTCTGTAGTATAATACCAGTAGAATGAAGACTACTATAATACCAGTAGAATGAAGACTACTATAATACCAGTAGAATGAAGACTACTATAATACCAGTAGAATGAAGACTACTATAATACCAGTAGAATGAAGACTACTATAATACCAGTAGAATGAAGACTACTATAATACCAGTAGAATGAAGACTACTATAATACCAGTAGAATGAAGACTAACCTCTGTAGTATAATACCAGTAGAATGAAGACTACTATAATACCAGTAGAATGAAGACTACTATAATACCAGTAGAATGAAGACTAACCTCTGTAGTATAATACCAGTAGAATGAAGACTACTATAATACCAGTAGAATGAAGACTAACCTCTGTAGTATAATACCAGTAGAATGAAGACTACTATAATACCAGTAGAATGAAGACTACTATAATACCAGTAGAATGAAGACTACTATAATACCAGTAGAATGAAGACTACTATAATACCAGTAGAATGAAGACTACTATAATACCAGTAGAATGAAGACTAACCTCTGTAGTATAATACCAGTAGAATGAAGACTAACCTCTGTAGTATAATACCAGTAGAATGAAGACTAACCTCTGTAGTATAATACCAGTAGAATGAAGACTAACCTCTGTATTATAATACCAGTAGAATGAAGACTACTATAATACCAGTAGAATGAAGACTAACCTCTGTAGTATAATACCAGTAGAATGAAGACTACTA
This sequence comes from Oncorhynchus gorbuscha, assembly GCF_021184085.1. NCBI lineage: Eukaryota > Metazoa > Chordata > Actinopteri > Salmoniformes > Salmonidae > Oncorhynchus > Oncorhynchus gorbuscha. Next base: position 49,864 of record NW_025746647.1, read on the forward strand.
TAATACCAGTAGAATGAAGACTACTATAATACCAGTAGAATGAAGACTAACCTCTGTAGTATAATACCAGTAGAATGAAGATTAACCTCTGTAGTATAATACCAGTAGAATGAAGACTAACCTCTGTAGTATAATACCAGTAGAATGAAGATTAACCTCTGTAGTATAATACCAGTAGAATGAAGATTAACCTCTGTAGTATAATACCAGTAGAATGAAGACTATTATAATACCAGTAGAGTGAAGACTAACCTCTGTAGTATAATACCAGTAGAATGAAGATTAACCTCTGTAGTATAATACCAGTAGAATGAAGACTACTATAATACCAGTAGAATGAAGACTAACCTCTGTAGTATAATACCAGTAGAATGAAGATTAACCTCTGTAGTATAATACCAGTAGAATGAAGACTAACCTCTGTAGTATAATACCAGTAGAATCAAGACTAACCTCTGTATTATAATACCAGTAGAATGAAGACTAACCTCTGTATTATAATACCAGTAGAATGAAGACTAACCTCTGTAGTATAATACCAGTAGAATGAAGACTACTATAATACCAGTAGAATGAAGACTAACCTCTGTAGTATAATACCAGTAGAATGAAGACTACTATAATACCAGTAGAATGAAGACTAACCTCTGTAGTATAATACCAGTAGAATGAAGACTACTATAATACCAGTAGAATGAAGACTAACCTCTGTAGTATAATACCAGTAGAATCAAGACTAACCTCTGTATTATAATACCAGTAGAATGAAGACTAACCTCTGTATTATAATACCAGTAGAATGAAGACTAACCTCTGTAGTATAATACCAGTAGAATGAAGACTACTATAATACCAGTAGAATGAAGACTAACCTCTGTAGTATAATACCAGTAGAATGAAGACTACTATAATACCAGTAGAATGAAGACTAATCTCTGTAGTATAATACCAGTAGAATGAAGACTACTATAATACCAGTAGAATGAAGACTACTATAATACCAGTAGAATGAAGACTACTATAATACCAGTAGAATGAAGACTAACCTCTGTAGTATAATACCAGTAGAATGAAGACTAACCTCTGTATTATAATACCAGTAGAATGAAGACTAACCTCTGTAGTATAATACCAGTAGAATGAAGACTACTATAATACCAGTAGAATGAAGCCTACTATAATACCAGTAGAATGAAGACTAATCTCTGTAGTATAATACCAGTAGAATGAAGACTACTATAATACCAGTAGAATGAAGACTAATCTCTGTAGTATAATACCAGTAGAATGAAGACTACTATAATACCAGTAGAATGAAGACTACTATAATACCAGTAGAATGAAGACTACTATAATACCAGTAGAATGAAGACTAATCTCTGTAGTATAATACCAGTAGAATGAAGACTACTATAATACCAGTAGAATGAAGACTAACCTCTGTAGTATAATACCAGTAGAATGAAGATTAACCTCTGTAGTATAATACCAGTAGAATGAAGACTAACCTCTGTAGTATAATACCAGTAGAATGAAGACTATTATAATACCAGTAGAATGAAGATTACTATAATACCAGTAGAATGAAGACTAACCTCTGTAGTATAATACCAGTAGAATGAAGACTACTATAATACCAGTAGAATGAAGACTAATCTCTGTAGTATAATACCAGTAGAATGAAGACTACTATAATACCAGTAGAATGAAGACTACTATAATACCAGTAGAATGAAGACTACTATAATACCAGTAGAATGAAGACTAACCTCTGTAGTATAATACCAGTAGAATGAAGACTAACCTCTGTATTATAATACCAGTAGAATGAAGACTAACCTCTGTAGTATAATACCAGTAGAATGAAGACTACTATAATACCAGTAGAATGAAGACTACTATAATACCAGTAGAATGAAGACTAATCTCTGTAGTATAATACCAGTAGAATGAAGACTACTATAATACCAGTAGAATGAAGACTAACCTCTGTAGTATAATACCAGTAGAATGACGTGTGTAAAATGTGTCTGGAGGTTGGAGGAAAAGAGGTTTGAGGTCAGCCGAGGCTGATCAGATATCGTATCTATAGACAGGCCTTCCACAGTTCATCAGCCGAGGCTGTTCAGATATCGTATCTATAGACAGGCCTTCCACAGTTCATCAGCCGAGGCTGTTCAGATATCGTATCTATAGACAGGCCTTCCACAGTTCATCAGCCGAGGCTGTTCAGATATCGTATCTATAGACAGGCCTTCCACAGTTCATCAGCCGAGGCTGTTCAGATATCGTATCTATAGACAGGCCTTCCACAGTTCATCAGCCGAGGCTGTTCAGATATCGTATCTATAGACAGGCCTTCCACAGTTCATCACCTGAGGCTGATCAGATATCGTATCTATAGACAGGCCTTCCACAGTTCATCAGCCGAGGCTGTTCAGATATCGTATCTATAGACAGGCCTTCCACAGTTCATCAGCCGAGGCTGTTCAGATATCGTATCTATAGACAGGCCTTCCACAGTTCATCAGCCGAGGCTGTTCAGATATCGTATCTATAGACAGGCCTTCCACAGTTCATCAGCTGTATGTATATATCTGTGTCGCTGCTTTAGTCTCGGCCGTGATGTGTGTGTGTTGTGTCTGTTGTGTGTGTGTGTGTGTGTGTGTGCGTGCGTGCGTGTGTGTGTGTGAACATACGTGCGTGACTGGTGTGTGAGTGGGTGTACCGTTCTCCCTGAGCATCTGCTGTCACCCCGCCGATAAAAATAGACCTCATAACTCAGCCAGTGTGAGGCACTCACTAATAGGACACACACACACACACACACACACACACACACACACACACACACACACACACACACACACACACACACACACACACACACACACACACACACACACACACACACACACACACACACACACACACACACACACACACACGGAGGATGAGCTATCGTCTCATTACTAACCCCAGTCTCTTACCGCAGTCTCTCGTCCTCCTGTAAATCTCTCTCTCTCTCTCTTCTGTTTCTCTCATCTCCCTCTCTCCTGTCTCTCACTTTCTCTCATCTCTCGCTCTTCTGTCTCCCCTAACCCCCTCTTCCCTCTCTCCCCTAACCCCCTAACCTCCTCTTCCCTGTCTACCTCTCTCCCCTAACCCCCTCTTCCCTATCTACCTCTCTCCCCTAACCCCCTAACCCCCTCTTCCCTGTCTACCTCTCTCCCCTAACACCCTCTTCCCTATCTACCTCTCTCCCCTAACCCCCTCTTCCCTATCTACCTCTCTCCCCTAACCCCCTAACCCCCTCTTCCCTGCCTACCTCTCTCCCCCTAACACCCTCTTCCCTATCTACCTCTCTCCCCTAACCCCCTCTTCCCTATCTACCTCTCTCCCCTAACCCCCTCTTCCCTATCTACCTCTCTCCCCTAACCCCTCTTCCCTATCTACCTCTCTCCCCTAACCCCCCTTCCCTATCTACCTCTCTCCCCTAACCCCCTCTTCCCTGTCTACCTCTCTCCCCTAACCCCCTCTTCCCTATCTACCTCTCTCCCCTAACCCCTCTTCCCTATCTACCTCTCTCCCCTAACCTCCTAACCTCCTCTTCCCTATCTACCTCTCTCCCCCTAACCCCCTCTTCCCTATCTACCTCTCTCCCCCTAACCCCTCTTCCCTATCTACCTCTCTCCCCTAACCCCCTAACCTCCTCTTTCCCTATCTACCTCTCTCCCTAACCCCCTAACCTCCTCTTCCCTATCTACCTCTCTCCCTAACCTCCTCTTCCCCCATCTACCTCTCTCCCCCTAACCCCCTCTTCCCTATCTACCTCTCTCCCTAACCTCCTCTTCCCTATCTACCTCTCTCCCCTAACCCCCTAACCCCCTCTTCCCTATCTACCTCTCTCCCTAACCCCCTCTTCCCTATCTACCTCTCTCCCCTAACCCCCTCTTCCCTATCTACCTCTCTCCCCTAACCTCCTCTTCCCTATCTACCTCTCTCCCTAACCTCCTCTTCCCTATCTACCTCTCTCCCTAACCCCCTAACCTCCTCTTCCCTGTCTACCTCTCTCCCCTAACCCCCTCTTCCCTATCTACCTCTCTCCCTAACCCCCTAACCCCTCTTCCCTGTCTACCTCTCTCCCCCTAACACCCTCTTCCCTATCTACCTCTCTCCCCTAACCTCCTCTTCCCTATCTACCTCTCTCCCCCTAACCCCCTCTTCCCTATCTACCTCTCTCCCTAACCCCCTCTTCCCTATCTACCTCTCTCCCCTAACCCCCTCTTCCCTATCTACCTCTCTCCCCTAACCCCTCTTCCCTATCTACCTCTCTCCCTAACCCCTCTTCCCTGTCTACCTCTCTCCCCTAACCCCCTCTTCCCTATCTACCTCTCTCCCTAACCCCCTCTTCCCTATCTACCTCTCTCCCCCTAACCTCCTAACCTCCTCTTCCCTATCTACCTCTCTCCCCTAACCCCCTCTTCCCTATCTACCTCTCTCCCTAACCCCCTCTTCCCTATCTACCTCTCTCCCTAACCCCCTAACCTCCTCTTCCCTATCTACCTCTCTCCCTAACCCCCTAACCTCCTCTTCCCTATCTACCTCTCTCCCCTAACCTCCTCTTCCCTATCTACCTCGCTCTCCTAACCCCCTCTTCCCTATCTACCTCTCTCCCCTAACCTCCTCTTCCCTATCTACCTCTCTCCCCTAACCCCCTAACCCCTCTTCCCTATCTACCTCTCTCCCTAACCCCCTCTTCCCTATCTACCTCTCTCCCCCTAACCTCCTCTTCCCTATCTACCTCTCTCCCCTAACCTCCTCTTCCCTATCTACCTCTCTCCCCCTAACCCCCTAACCCCCTCTTCCCTATCTACCTCTCTCCCTAACCCCCTCTTCCCTATCTACCTCTCTCCCCTAACCTCCTCTTCCCTATCTACCTCTCTCCCCTAACCCCCTCTTCCCTATCTACCTCTCTCCCTAACCTCCTCTTCCCTATCTACCTCTCTCCCCCTAACCCCCTCTTCCCTATCTACCTCTCTCCCCTAACCTCCTCTTCCCTATCTACCTCTCTCCCTAACCCCTAACCCCCTCTTCCCTATCTACCTCTCTCCCTAACCCCCTCTTCCCTATCTACCTCTCTCCCCTAACCCCCTCTTCCCTATCTACCTCTCTCCCCTAACCTCCTCTTCCCTATCTACCTCTCTCTCCCAACCCCCTCTTCCCTATCTACCTCTCTCCCCTAACCTCCTCTTCCCTATCTACCTCTCTCCCCTAACCCCCTAACCCCCTCTTCCCTATCTACCTCTCTCCCCTAACCCCCTAACCCCCTAACCTCCTCTTCCCTATCTACCTCTCTCCCCTAACCCCCTAACCTCCTCTTCCCTATCTACCTCTCTCCCCTAACCCCTAACCTCCTCTTCCCTATCTACCTCTCTCCCCTAACCCCCTAACCCCCTCTTCCCTATCTACCTCTCTCCCCTAACCCCCTCTTCCCTATCTACCTCTCTCCCCTAACCCCTTAACCCCCTAACCTCCTCTTCCCTATCTACCTCTCTCCCTAACCCCCTAACCTCCTCTTCCCTATCTACCTCTCTCCCTAACCCCCTCTTCCCTATCTACCTCTCTCCCCTTAACCCCTCTTCCCTATCTACCTCTCTCCCCTAACCCCCTAACCTCCTCTTCCCTATCTACCTCTCTCCCCTAACCCCCTCTTCCCTATCTACCTCTCTCCCCTAACCTCCTCTTCCCTATCTACCTCTCTCCCCTAACCCCTCTTCCCTATCTACCTCTCTCCCCTAACCCCCTCTTCCCTATCTACCTCTCTCCCTAACCTCCTCTTCCCTATCTACCTCTCTCCCCTAACCCCCTCTTCCCTATCTACCTCTCTCCCCCTAACCCCCTAACCTCCTCTTCCCTATCTACCTCTCTCCCCTAACCCCCTAACCTCCTCTTCCCTATCTACCTCTCTCCCCTAACCCCCTAACCTCCTCTTCCCTATCTACCTCTCTCCCCTAACCCTCTCTTCCCTATCTACCTCTCTCCCCTAACCCCCTAACCTCCTCTTCCCTATCTACCTCTCTCCCCTAACCCCCTAACCCCCTCTTCCCTATCTACCTCTCTCCCCTAACCCCCTCTTCCCTATCTACCTCTCTCCCCTAACCCCCTCTTCCCTATCTACCTCTCTCCCCTAACCCCCTCTTCCCTATCTACCTCTCTCCCCTAACCTCTTCTTCCCTATCTACCTCTCTCCCCTAACCCCCTCTTCCCTATCTACCTCTCTCCCCTAACCCCCTCTTCCCTATCTACCTCTCTCCCCTAACCCCCTCTTCCCTATCTACCTCTCTCCCCTAACCTCCTCTTCCCTATCTACCTCTCTCCCCTAACCCCCTCTTCCCTATCTACCTCTCTCCCCTAACCCCCTCTTCCCTATCTACCTCTCTCCCCTAACCTCCTCTTCCCTATCTACCTCTCTCCCCTAACCCCCTCTTCCCTATCTACCTCTCTCCCCTAACCCCCTCTTCCCTATCTACCTCTCTCCCCTAACCCCCTCTTCCCTATCTACCTCTCTCCCCTAACCTCCTCTTCCCTATCTACCTCTCTCCCCTAACCCCCTAACCTCCTCTTCCCTATCTACCTCTCTCCCCTAACCCCCTCTTCCCTATCTACCTCTCTCCCCTAACCCCCTCTTCCCTATCTACCTCTCTCCCCTAACCTCCTCTTCCCTATCTACCTCTCTCCCCTAACCCCTCTTCCCTGTCTACCTCTCTCCCTAACCCCCTCTTCCCTATCTACCTCTCTCCCCTAACCTCCTCTTCCCTATCTACCTCTCTCCCCTAACCCCCTCTTCCCTATCTACCTCTCTCCCCTAACCCCCTCTTCCCTATCTACCTCTCTCCCCTAACCCCCTAACCCCCTCTTCCCTATCTACCTCTCTCCCCTAACCCCCTCTTCCCTATCTACCTCTCTCCCCTAACCCCCTCTTCCCTATCTACCTCTCTCCTAACCCCTCTTCCCTATCTACCTCTCTCCCTAACCCCTCTTCCCTATCTACCTCTCTCCCCTAACCCCCTAACCCCCTCTTCCCTATCTACCTCTCTCCCCTAACCCCCTCTTCCCTATCTACCTCTCTCCCCTAACCCCCTCTTCCCTATCTACCTCTCTCCCCTAACCCCATAACCCCCTCTTCCCTGTCTACCTCTCTCCACCTCTGCATCGGCTGCAGCGACTCTCGACAGGTTGAACTTGGAAAGAGAGAAAATAAGATGGAGGTAAATGGAGAAAAGAGACAGAGGGAAGGAAGGAGGAAGAAGAGAGAAGAGGGAGAAGGGAAGGAAGGAAGGAAGGAGGAGGGCAAAGAAGAGAGGGGAGAGGAGGGAAGGGGAAGAAGAAGAGAGGAGGGAGGAAGGGGGAGGGAGGGAGAAGAAGAAGAGAGAGGAGGGAGGAAGGAGGAGGAGGAAGAAGAGAGGAGGGAGGAAGGGGGAGGGAGGGGGAAGACGAAGAGAGAGGAGGGAGGAAGGAGGAGGAGGAAGAAGAGACGGGAGAGGAGGGAAGGGGAAGAAGGAGAGGAGGGAGGAAGGAGGAGGGAGGGAGAAGAAGAAGAGAGAGGAGGGAGGAAGGAGGAGGAGGAAGAAGAGAGGAGGGAGGAAGGAGGGGGAGGAAGAAGAGAGGAGGGAGGAAGGAGGGGGAGGAAGAAGAGAGGAGGGAGGAAGGAGGGGGAGGAAGAAGAGAGGAGGAAGAAGAGAGGAGGGAGGAGGAAAGGGGAGGAAGAAGAGAAGAGGGAGGAAGGAGGGGGAGGAAGAAGAGTGGAGGGAGGAAGGGGAGGGAGGAAGAAGAGGAGGGAGGAAGGAGGGGGGAGGAAGAAGAGATGAGGGAGGAAGGAGGAGGAGGATGGAGGAAGGGGAGGGAGGGGGAAGAAGAAGAGAGAGGAGGGAGGAAGGGGGAGGGAGGAAGAAGAGAGGAGGGAGGAAGGGGGAGGAAGAAGAGAGGAGGGAGTAAGGGGGAGGGAGGGGGAAGAAGAAGAGAGGAGGGAGGAAGGGGGAGGGAGGGGGAAGAAGAAGAGAGAGGAGGGAGGAAGGAGGGGGAGGAAGAAGAGAGGAGGGAGGAAGGGGGAGGGAGGGGGAAGAAGAAGAGAGAGGAGGGAGGAAGGAGGGGGAGGAAGAAGAGAGGAGGGAGGAAGGAGGGGGAGGAAGAAGAGAGGAGGGAGGAAGGGGGAGGGAGGGGGAAGAAGAAGAGAGAGGAGGGAGGAAGGAGGAGGAGGAAGAAGAGAGGAGGGAGGAAGGAGGGGGATGAAGAAGAGAGGAGGAAGGAAGGGGGAGGGAGGAGGAACTAAAAGTGAAGTCTATCTTAAAGAACACAGACTAAATAGGAACTAACAGTGACATCTATGTTAAAGAACACAGACTAAACGAAGGCGTGTCCCTTTCCTTCCAGTCCGTCCATCCATCTATATAGATAGATATCTCTTCAGTGTCCCTTTCCTTCCAGTCCGTCCATCCATCTATATAGATAGATATCTCTTCAGTGTCCCTTTCCTTCCAGTCCGTCCATCCATCTATATAGATAGATATCTCTTCAGTGTCCCTTTCCTTCCAGTCCGTCCATCCATCTATATAGATAGATATCTCTTCAGTGTCCCTTTCCTTCCAGTCCGTCCATCCATCTATATAGATAGATATCTCTTCAGTGTCCCTTTCCTTCCAGTCCGTCCATCCATCTATATAGATAGATATCTCTTCAGTGTCCCTTTCCTTCCAGTCCGTCCATCCATCTATATAGATAGATATCTCTTCAGTGTCCCTTTCCTTCCAGTCCGTCCATCCATCTATATAGATAGATATCTCTTCAGTGTCCCTTTCCTTCCAGTCCGTCCATCCATCTATATAGATAGATATCTCTTCAGTGTCCCTCTCCTTCCAGTCCGTCCATCCATCTATATAGATAGAGTCACACGGGCCACCCATACCAACACGTACGTCACTCGGGCCACCCATACCAACACGTAAGTCACACGGGCCACCCATACCAACACATAAGTCACACGGGCCACCCATACCAACACGTAAGTCACACGGGCCACCCATACCAACACGTAAGTTACACGGGCCACCCATACCAACACGTAAGTCACACGGGCCACCCATACCAACACATAAGTCACACGGGCCACCCATACCAACACGTAAGTCACACGGGCCACACATACCAACACGTATGTCACACGGGCCACACATACCAACATGTAAGTCACACGGGCCACCCATACCAACACGTAAGTCACACGGGCCACACATACCAACACGTAAGTCACACGGGCCACACATACCAACACGTAAGTCACACGGGCCACACATACCAACACGTAAGTCACACGGGCCACACATACCAACACGTAAGTCACACGGGCCACACATACCAACACGTAAGTCACACGGGCCACACATACCAACATGTAAGTCACACGGGCCACACATACCAACACGTAAGTCACACGGGCCACCCATACCAACACGTAAGTCACACGGGCCACCCATACCAACACGTAAGTCACACGGGCCACCCATACCAACACGTAAGTCACACGGGCCACCCATACCAACACGTAAGTCACACGGGCCACCCATACCAACATGTAAGTCACACGGGCCACCCATACCAACACGTAAGTCACACGGGCCACCCATACCAACACGTAAGTCACACGGGCCACCCATACCAACACGTAAGTCACACGGGCCACACATACCAACACGTAAGTCACACATACCAACATGTACACACGTAGCATATTGGGTTTGATTCCCATTCCAACATGTACACACGTAGCATATTGGGTTTGATTCCCATTCCAACATGTACACACGTAGCATATTGGGTTTGAGTCCCATTCCAACATGTACACACGTAGGATATTGGGTTTGAGTCCCATTCCAACATGTACACACGTAGGATATTGGGTTTGAGTCCCATTCCAACATGTACACACGTAGGATATTGGGTTTGATTCCCATTCCAACACGTAAGTCACTTAGGATAAAAGCAGCCTTCTAAATGACATGTACAGAATATCCATTTAAAAAAGATATATATTATTTGGGTTGCAGACATACTACTGTCATTACTGTTATCTTTATGTGG
>NW_025746647.1:77500-96641 GCF_021184085.1 Oncorhynchus gorbuscha
ACAGTCCTGCCTCTCACTGGAGACTGTAGGGGGTTCAGTCAGTTACAACACTACAGTCCTGCCTCTCACTGGAGACTGTAGGGGGTTCAGTCAGTTACAACACTACAGCCCTGCCTCTCACTGGAGACTGTAGGGGGTTCAGTCAGTTACAACACTACAGCCCTGCCTCTCACTGGAGACTGTAGGGGGTTCAGTCAGTTACAACACTACAGCCCTGCCTCTCACTGGAGATTGTAGGGGGTTCAGTCAGTTACAACACTACAGCCCTGCCTCTCACTGGAGACTGTAGGGGTTCAGTCAGTTACAACACTACAGCCCTGCCTCTCACTGGAGACTGTAGGGGGTTCAGTCAGTTACAACACTACAGCCCTGCCTCTCACTGGAGACTGTAGGGGTTCAGTCAGTTACAACACTACAGCCCTGCCTCTCACTGGAGACTGTAGGGGGTTCAGTTTACAACACTACAGCCCTGCCTCTCACTGGAGACTGTAGGGGGTTCAGTCAGTTACAACACTACAGCCCTGCCTCTCACTGGAGACTGTAGGGGGTTTAGTTCAACACTACAGTGGAGACTGTAGGGGGTTCAGTCAGTTACAACACTACAGCCCTGCCTCTCACTGGAGACTGTAGGGGTTCAGTCAGTTACAACACTACAGCCCTGCCTCTCACTGGAGACTGTAGGGGTTCAGTCAGTTACAACACTACAGCCCTGCCTCTCACTGGAGACTGTAGGGGTTCAGTCAGTTACAACACTACAGCCCTGCCTCTCACTGGAGACTGTAGGGGGTTCAGTCAGTTACAACACTACAGTCCTGCCTCTCACTGGAGACTGTAGGGGGTTCAGTCAGTTACAACACTACAGCCCTGCCTCTCACTGGAGACTGTAGGGGGTTCAGTCAGTTACAACACTACAGCCCTGCCTCTCACTGGAGACTGTAGGGGGTTCAGTCAGTTACAACACTACAGCCCTGCCTCTCACTGGAGACTGTAGGGGGTTCAGTCAGTTACAACACTACAGCCCTGCCTCTCACTGGAGACTGTAGGGGGTTCAGTCAGTTACAACACTACAGCCCTGCCTCTCACTGGAGACTGTAGGGGGTTCAGTCAGTTACAACACTACAGCCCTGCCTCTCACTGGAGCCTGTAGGGGGTTCAGTCAGTTACAACACTACAGCCCTGCCTCTCACTGGAGACTGTAGGGGTTCAGTCAGTTACAACACTACAGCCCTGCCTCTCACTGGAGACTGTAGGGGGTTCAGTTACAACACTACAGCCCTGCCTCTCACTGGAGACTGTAGGGGTTCAGTCAGTTACAACACTACAGCCCTGCCTCTCACTGGAGACTGTAGGGGTTCAGTCAGTTACAACACTACAGCCCTGCCTCTCACTGGAGACTGTAGGGGGTTCAGTCAGTTACAACACTACAGCCCTGCCTCTCACTGGAGACTGTAGGGGGTTCAGTCAGTTACAACACTACAGCCCTGCCTCTCACTGGAGACTGTAGGGGTTCAGTCAGTTACAACACTACAGCCCTGCCTCTCACTGGAGACTGTAGGGGTTCAGTCAGTTACAACACTACAGCCCTGCCTCTCACTGGAGACTGTAGGGGGTTCAGTCAGTTACAACACTACAGCCCTGCCTCTCACTGGAGACTGTAGGGGGTTCAGTCAGTTACAACACTACAGCCCTGCCTCTCACTGGAGACTGTAGGGGGTTCAGTCAGTTACAACACTACAGCCCTGCCTCTCACTGGAGACTGTAGGGGTTCAGTCAGTTACAACACTACAGCCCTGCCTCTCACTGGAGACTGTAGGGGGTTCAACACTCAGTTACAACACTACAGCCCTGCCTCTCACTGGAGACTGTAGGGGTTCAGTTACAACACTACAGCCCTGCCTCTCACTGGAGACTGTAGGGGGTTCAGTTACAGTTACAACACTACAGCCCTGCCTCTCACTGGAGACTGTAGGGGGTTCAGTCAGTTACAACACTACAGCCCTGCCTCTCACTGGAGACTGTAGGGGTTCAGGGGTTCAGTTTACAACACTACAGCCCTGCCTCTCACTGGAGACTGTAGGGGTTCAGTCAGTTACAACACTACAGCCCTGCCTCTCACTGGAGACTGTAGGGGGTTCAGTCAGTTACAACACTACAGCCTGCCTCTCACTGGAGACTGTAGGGGTTCAGTCAGTTACAACACTACAGCCCTGCCTCTCACTGGAGACTGTAGGGGGTTCAGTCAGTTACAACACTACAGCCCTGCCTCTCACTGGAGACTGTAGGGGGTTCAGTCAGTTACAACACTACAGCCCTGCCTCTCACTGGAGACTGTAGGGGGTTCAGTCAGTTACAACACTACAGCCCTGCCTCTCACTGGAGACTGTAGGGGGTTCAGTCAGTTACAACACTACAGCCCTGCCTCTCACTGGAGACTGGAACTGTAGGGGTTCAGTCAGTTACAACACTACAGCCCTGCCTCTCACTGGAGACTGTAGGGGGTTCAGTCAGTTACAACACTACAGCCCTGCCTCTCACTGGAGACTGTAGGGGGTTCAGTTACAACACTACAGCCCTGCCTCTCACTGGAGACTGTAGGGGGTTCAGTCAGTTACAACACTACAGCCCTGCCTCTCACTGGAGACTGTAGGGGTTCAGTCAACACTACAGCCCTGCCTCTCACTGGAGACTGTAGGGGTTCAGTCAGTTACAACACTGCCTCAACACTACAGTCCTGCACTGGAGACTGTAGGGGGTTCAGTCAGTTACAACACTACAGCCCTGCCTCTCACTGGAGACTGTAGGGGTTCAGTCAGTTACAACACTACAGCCCTGCCTCTCACTGGAGACTGTAGGGGGTTCAGTCAGTTACAACACTACAGCCCTGCCTCTCACTGGAGACTGTAGGGGGTTCAGTCAGTTACAACACTACAGCCCTGCCTCTCACTGGAGACTGTAGGGGTTCAGTCAGTTACAACACTACAGCCCTGCCTCTCACTGGAGACTGTAGGGGTTCAGTCAGTTACAACACTACAGCCCTGCCTCTCACTGGAGACTGTAGGGGGTTCAGTCAGTTACAACACTACAGCCCTGCCTCTCACTGGAGACTGTAGGGGGTTCAGTTACAACACTACAGCCCTGCCTCTCACTGGAGACTGTAGGGGGTTCAGTTACAACACTACAGCCCTGCCTCTCACTGGAGACTGTAGGGGGTTCAGTTACAACACTACAGCCCTGCCTCTCACTGGAGACTGTAGGGGTTCAGTCAGCCCTTACAACACTACAGCCCTGCCTCTCACTGGAGACTGTAGGGGGTTCAGTTACAACACTACAGCCCTGCCTCTCACTGGAGACTGTAGGGGTTCAGTTACAACACTACAGCCCTGCCTCTCACTGGAGACTGTAGGGGGTTCAGTCAGTTACAACACTACAGCCCTGCCTCTCACTGGAGACTGTAGGGGCCCTGCCTCTCACTGGAGACTGTAGGGGGTTCAGTCAACAACACTACAGCCCTGCCTCTCACTGGAGACTGTAGGGGTTCAGTCAGTTACAACACTACAGCCCTGCCTCTCACTGGAGACTGTAGGGGTTCAGTCAGTTACAACACTACAGCCCTGCCTCTCACTGGAGACTGTAGGGGGTTCAGTTACAACACTCAGCCCTGCCTACTGGAGACTGTAGGGGTTCAGTCAGTTACAACTGCCCTCCTCTCACTGGAGACTGTAGGGGTTCAATCAGTTACAACACTACAGCCCTGCCTCTCACTGGAGACTGTAGGGGTTCAGTCAGTTACAACACTACAGCCCTGCCTCTCACTGGAGACTGTAGGGGGTTCAGTCAGTTACAACACTACAGCCCTGCCTCTCACTGGAGACTGTAGGGGTTCAGTCAGTTACAACACTACAGCCCTGCCTCTCACTGGAGACTGTAGGGGGTTCAGTCAGTTACAACACTACAGCCCTGCCTCTCACTGGAGACTGTAGGGGGTTCAGTCAGTTACAACACTACAGCCCTGCCTCTCACTGGAGACTGTAGGGGTTCAGTCAGTTACAACACTACAGCCCTGCCTCTCACTGGAGACTGTAGGGGGTTCAGTCAGTTACAACACTACAGCCCTGCCTCTCACTGGAGACTGTAGGGGGTTCAGTTTACAACACTACAGCCCTGCCTCTCACTGGAGACTGTAGGGGTTCAGTCAGTTACAACACTACAGCCCTGCCTCTCACTGGAGACTGTAGGGGTTCAGTTACAACACTACAGCCCTGCCTCTCACTGGAGACTGTAGGGGTTCAGTCAGTTACAACACTACAGCCCTGCCTCTCACTGGAGACTGTAGGGGTTCAGTCAGTTACAACACTACAGCCCTGCCTCTCACTGGAGACTGTAGGGGGTTCAGTCAGTTACAACACTACAGCCCTGCCTCTCACTGGAGACTGTAGGGGTTCAGTCAGTTACAACACTACAGCCCTGCCTCTCACTGGACTGTAGACTGTAGGGGTTCAGTCAGTTACAACACTACAGCCCTGCCTCTCACTGGAGACTGTAGGGGGTTCAGTCAGTTACAACACTACAGCCCTGCCTCTCACTGGAGACTGTAGGGGTTCAGTCAGTTACAACACTACAGCCCTGCCTCTCACTGGAGACTGTAGGGGGTTCAGTCAGTTACAACACTACAGCCCTGCCTCTCACTGGAGACTGTAGGGGGTTCAGTCAGTTACAACACTACAGCCCTGCCTCTCACTGGAGACTGTAGGGGTTACAACACTACAGCCCTGCCTCTCACTGGAGACTGTAGGGGTTCAGTCAGTTACAACACTACAGCCCTGCCTCTCACTGGAGACTGTAGGGGGTTCAGTCAGTTACAACACTACAGCCCTGCCTCTCACTGGAGACTGTAGGGGTTCAGTCAGTTACAACACTACAGCCCTGCCTCTCACTGGAGACTGTAGGGGGTTCAGTCACAACACTACAGCCCTGCCTCTCACTGGAGACTGTAGGGGTTCAGTCAGTTACAACACTACAGCCCTGCCTCTCACTGGAGACTGTAGGGGGTTCAGTTACAACACTACAGCCCTGCCTCTCACTGGAGACTGTAGGGGGTTCAGTCAGTTACAACACTACAGCCCTGCCTCTCACTGGAGACTGTAGGGGGTTCAGTCAGTTACAACACTACAGCCCTGCCTCTCACTGGAGACTGTAGGGGGTTCAGTCAGTTACAACACTACAGCCCTGCCTCTCACTGGAGACTGTAGGGGTTCAGTCAGTTACAACACTACAGCCCTGCCTCTCACTGGAGACTGTAGGGGTTCAGTCAGTTACAACACTACAGCCCTGCCTCTCACTGGAGACTGTAGGGGTTCAGTCAGTTACAACACTACAGCCCTGCCTCTCACTGGAGACTGTAGGGGGTTCAGTCAGTTACAACACTACAGCCCTGCCTCTCACTGGAGACTGTAGGGGGTTCAGTCAGTTACAACACTACAGCCCTGCCTCTCACTGGAGACTGTAGGGGGTTCAGTCAGTTACAACACTACAGCCCTGCCTCTCACTGGAGACTGTAGGGGTTCAGTCAGTTACAACACTACAGCCCTGCCTCTCACTGGAGACTGTAGGGGGTTCAGTCAGTTACAACACTACAGCCCTGCCTCTCACTGGAGACTGTAGGGGTTCAGTCAGTTACAACACTACAGCCCTGCCTCTCACTGGAGACTGTAGGGGTTCAGTCAGTTACAACACTACAGCCCTGCCTCTCACTGGAGACTGTAGGGGTTCAGTCAGTTACAACACTACAGCCCTGCCTCTCACTGGAGACTGTAGGGGGTTCAGTCAGTTACAACACTACAGCCCTGCCTCTCACTGGAGACTGTAGGGGGTTCAGTCAGTTACAACACTACAGCCCTGCCTCTCACTGGAGACTGTAGGGGGTTCAGTCAGTTACAACACTACAGCCCTGCCTCTCACTGGAGACTGTAGGGGGTTCAGTCAGTTACAACACTACAGCCCTGCCTCTCACTGGAGACTGTAGGGGTTCAGTCAGTTACAACACTACAGCCCTGCCTCTCACTGGAGACTGTAGGGGTTCAGTCAGTTACAACACTACAGCCCTGCCTCTCACTGGAGACTGTAGGGGTTCAGTCAGTTACAACACTACAGCCCTGCCTCTCACTGGAGACTGTAGGGGGTTCAGTCAGTTACAACACTACAGCCCTGCCTCTCACTGGAGACTGTAGGGGTTCAGTCAGTTACAACACTACAGCCCTGCCTCTCACTGGAGACTGTAGGGGTTCAGTCAGTTACAACACTACAGCCCTGCCTCTCACTGGAGACTGTAGGGGTTCAGTCAGTTACAACACTACAGCCCTGCCTCTCACTGGAGACTGTAGGGGGTTCAGTCAGTTACAACACTACAGCCCTGCCTCTCACTGGAGACTGTAGGGGTTCAGTCAGTTACAACACTACAGCCCTGCCTCTCACTGGAGACTGTAGGGGGTTCAGTCAGTTACAACACTACAGCCCTGCCTCTCACTGGAGACTGTAGGGGTTCAGTCAGTTACAACACTACAGCCCTGCCTCTCACTGGAGACTGTAGGGGTTCAGTCAGTTACAACACTACAGCCCTGCCTCTCACTGGAGACTGTAGGGGGTTCAGTCAGTTACAACACTACAGCCCTGCCTCTCACTGGAGACTGTAGGGGGTTCAGTCAGTTACAACACTACAGCCCTGCCTCTCACTGGAGACTGTAGGGGTTCAGTCAGTTACAACACTACAGCCCTGCCTCTCACTGGAGACTGTAGGGGGTTCTGGGGTTCAGTCAGTTACAACACTACAGCCCTGCCTCTCACTGGAGACTGTAGGGGGTTCAGTCAGTTACAACACTACAGCCCTGCCTCTCACTGGAGACTGTAGGGGGTTCAGTCAGTTACAACACTACAGCCCTGCCTCTCACTGGAGACTGTAGGGGGTTCAGTCAGTTACAACACTACAGCCCTGCCTCTCACTGGAGACTGTAGGGGTTCAGTCAGTTACAACACTACAGCCCTGCCTCTCACTGGAGACTGTAGGGGTTCAGTCAGTTACAACACTACAGCCCTGCCTCTCACTGGAGACTGTAGGGGTTCAGTCAGTTACAACACTACAGCCCTGCCTCTCACTGGAGACTGTAGGGGTTCAGTCAGTTACAACACTACAGCCCTGCCTCTCACTGGAGACTGTAGGGGTTCAGCCCTGCCTCTCACTGGAGACTGTAGGGGTTCAACACTACAGCCCTGCCTCTCACTGGAGACTGTAGGGGTTCAGTCAGTTACAACACTACAGCCCTGCCTCTCACTGGAGACTGTAGGGGGTTCAGTCAGTTACAACACTACAGCCCTGCCTCTCACTGGAGACTGTAGGGGGTTCAGTCAGTTACAACACTACAGCCCTGCCTCTCACTGGAGACTGTAGGGGTTCAGTCAGTTACAACACTACAGCCCTGCCTCTCACTGGAGACTGTAGGGGGTTCAGTCAGTTACAACACTACAGCCCTGCCTCTCACTGGAGACTGTAGGGGTCAGTTACAACACTACAGCCCTGCCTCTCACTGGAGACTGTAGGGGGTTCAGTCAGTTACAACACTACAGCCCTGCCTCTCACTGGAGACTGTAGGGGGTTCAGTCAGTTACAACACTACAGCCCTGCCTCTCACTGGAGACTGTAGGGGGTTCAGTCAGTTACAACACTACAGCCCTGCCTCTCACTGGAGAGACTGTAGGGGTTCAGTCAGTTACAACACTACAGCCCTGCCTCTCACTGGAGACTGTAGGGGTTCAGTCAGTTACAACACTACAGCCCTGCCTCTCACTGGAGACTGTAGGGGGTTCAGTCAGTTACAACACTACAGCCCTGCCTCTCACTGGAGACTGTAGGGGTTCAGTCAGTTACAACACTACAGCCCTGCCTCTCACTGGAGACTGTAGGGGGTTCAGTCAGTTACAACACTACAGCCCTGCCTCTCACTGGAGACTGTAGGGGGTTCCAACACTGCCTGCCTCACTGGAGACTGTAGGGGTTCAGTCAGTTACAACACTACAGTCCTGCCTCTCACTGGAGACTGTAGGGGGTTCAGTCAGTTACAACACTACAGCCCTGCCTCTCACTGGAGACTGTAGGGGGTTCAGTCAGTTACAACACTACAGCCCTGCCTCTCACTGGAGACTGTAGGGGTTCAGTCAGTTACAACACTACAGCCCTGCCTCTCACTGGAGACTGTAGGGGGTTCAGTCAGTTACAACACTACAGCCCTGCCTCTCACTGGAGACTGTAGGGGGTTCAGTCAGTTACAACACTACAGCCCTGCCTCTCACTGGAGACTGTAGGGGGTTCAGTCAGTTACAACACTACAGCCCTGCCTCTCACTGGAGACTGTAGGGGTTCAGTCAGTTACAACACTACAGCCCTGCCTCTCACTGGAGACTGTAGGGGGTTCAGTCAGTTACAACACTACAGCCCTGCCTCTCACTGGAGACTGTAGGGGGTTCAGTCAGTTACAACACTACAGCCCTGCCTCTCACTGGAGACTGTAGGGGGTTCAGTCAGTTACAACACTACAGCCCTGCCTCTCACTGGAGACTGTAGGGGGTTCAGTCAGTTACAACACTACAGCCCTGCCTCTCACTGGAGACTGTAGGGGTTCAGTCAGTTACAACACTACAGCCCTGCCTCTCACTGGAGACTGTAGGGGGTTCAGTCAGTTACAACACTACAGCCCTGCCTCTCACTGGAGACTGTAGGGGGTTCAGTCAGTTACAACACTACAGCCCTGCCTCTCACTGGAGACTGTAGGGGGTTCAGTCAGTTACAACACTACAGCCCTGCCTCTCACTGGAGACTGTAGGGGTTCAGTCAGTTACAACACTACAGCCCTGCCTCTCACTGGAGACTGTAGGGGGTTCAGTCAGTTACAACACTACAGCCCTGCCTCTCACTGGAGACTGTAGGGGGTTCAGTCAGTTACAACACTACAGTCCTGCCTCTCACTGGAGACTGTAGGGGTTCAGTCAGTTACAACACTACAGCCCTGCCTCTCACTGGAGACTGTAGGGGGTTAGTCAGTTACAACACTACAGCCCTGCCTCTCACTGGAGACTGTAGGGGTTCAGTCAGTTACAACACTACAGCCCTGCCTCTCACTGGAGACTGTAGGGGGTTCAGTCAGTTACAACACTACAGTCCTGCCTCTCACTGGAGACTGTAGGGGGTTCAGTCAGTTACAACACTACAGCCCTGCCTCTCACTGGAGACTGTAGGGGGTTCAGTCAGTTACAACACTACAGTCCTGCCTCTCACTGGAGACTGTAGGGGGTTCAGTCAGTTACAACACTACAGCCCTGCCTCTCACTGGAGACTGTAGGGGGTTCAGTCAGTTACAACACTACAGTCCTGCCTCTCACTGGAGACTGTAGGGGGTTCAGTCAGTTACAACACTACAGTCCTGCCTCTCACTGGAGACTGTAGGGGGTTTAGTCAGTTACAACACTACAGCCCTGCCTCTCACTGGAGCCTGTAGGGGGTTCAGTTACAACACTACAGCCCTGCCTCTCACTGGAGACTGTAGGGGGTTCAGTCAGTTACAACACTACAGTCCTGCCTCTCACTGGAGACTGTAGGGGGTTTAGTCAGTTACAACACTACAGCCCTGCCTCTCACTGGAGCCTGTAGGGGGTTACAACACTACAGCCCTGCCTCTCACTGGAGCCTGTAGGGGGTTCAGTTACAACACTACAGCCCTGCCTCTCACTGGAGCCTGTAGGGGGTTCAGTTACAACACTACAGCCCTGCCTCTCACTGGAGACTGTAGGGGGTTCAGTCAGTTACAACACTACAGCCCTGCCTCTCACTGGAGACTGTAGGGGGTTTAGTCAGTTACAACACTACAGCCCTGCCTCTCACTGGAGCCTGTAGGGGGTTCAGTTACAACACTACAGCCCTGCCTCTCACTGGAGCCTGTAGGGGGTTCAGTCAACACTACAGCCCTTCTCACTGGAGCCTGTAGGGGTTCAGTTACAACACTACAGCCCTGCCTCTCACTGGAGACTGTAGGGGTTCAGTCAGTTACAACACTACAGCCCTGCCTCTCACTGGAGACTGTAGGGGGTTCAGTCAGTTACAACACTACAGCCCTGCCTCTCACTGGAGACTGTAGGGGTTTAGTCAGTTACAACACTACAGCCCTGCCTCTCACTGGAGACTGTAGGGGGTTCAGTCAGTTACAACACTACAGCCCTGCCTCTCACTGGAGACTGTAGGGGGTTCAGTCAGTTACAACACTACAGCCCTGCCTCTCACTGGAGACTGTAGGGGGTTCAGTCAGTTACAACACTACAGCCCTGCCTCTCACTGGAGACTGTAGGGGGTTCAGTCAGTTACAACACTACAGCCCTGCCTCTCACTGGAGACTGTAGGGGGTTCAGTCAGTTACAACACTACAGCCCTGCCTCTCACTGGAGACTGTAGGGGTTCAGTCAGTTACAACACTACAGCCCTGCCTCTCACTGGAGACTGTAGGGGGTTCAGTCAGTTACAACACTACAGCCCTGCCTCTCACTGGAGACTGTAGGGGTTCAGTCAGTTACAACACTACAGCCCTGCCTCTCACTGGAGACTGTAGGGGGTTCAGTCAGTTACAACACTACAGCCCTGCCTCTCACTGGAGACTGTAGGGGTTCAGTCAGTTACAACACTACAGTCCTGCCTCTCACTGGAGACTGTAGGGGTTCAGTCAGTTACAACACTACAGCCCTGCCTCTCACTGGAGACTGTAGGGGTTCAGTCAGTTACAACACTACAGCCCTGCCTCTCACTGGAGACTGTAGGGGGTTCAGTCAGTTACAACACTACAGCCCTGCCTCTCACTGGAGACTGTAGGGGTTCAGTCAGTTACAACACTACAGCCCTGCCTCTCACTGGAGACTGTAGGGGGTTCAGTCAGTTACAACACTACAGCCCTGCCTCTCACTGGAGACTGTTCAGGGCCCTGCCTCTCACTGGAGACTTCAGTCACTACAGCCCTTACAACAACACTACAGCCCTGCCTCTCACTGGAGACTGTAGGGGTTCAGTCAGTTACAACACTACAGCCCTGCCTCTCACTGGAGACTGTAGGGGGTTCAGTCAGTTACAACACTACAGTCCTGCCTCTCACTGGAGACTGTAGGGGGTTCAGTCAGTTACAACACTACAGCCCTGCCTCTCACTGGAGACTGTAGGGGGTTCAGTCAGTTACAACACTACAGCCCTGCCTCTCACTGAGACTGTAGGGGGTTCAGTCAGTTACAACACTACAGTCCCTGCCTCTCACTGGAGACTGTAGGGGTTCAGTCAGTTACAACACTACAGTCCTGCCTCTCACTGGAGACTGTAGGGGGTTCAGTCAGTTACAACACTACAGCCCTGCCTCTCACTGGAGACTGTAGGGGGTTCAGTCAGTTACAACACTACAGTCCTGCCTCTCACTGGAGACTGTAGGGGGTTCAGTCAGTTACAACACTACAGCCCTGCCTCTCACTGGAGACTGTAGGGGGTTCAGTCAGTTACAACACTACAGTCCTGCCTCTCACTGGAGACTGTAGGGGGTTCAGTCAGTTACAACACTACAGTCCTGCCTCTCACTGGAGACTGTAGGGGGTTTAGTCAGTTACAACACTACAGCCCTGCCTCTCACTGGAGCCTGTAGGGGGTTCTGCCCTCTCACTGGAGACTGTAGGGGGTTCAGTCAGTTACAACACTACAGTCCTGCCTCTCACTGGAGACTGTAGGGGGTTTAGTCAGTTACAACACTACAGCCCTGCCTCTCACTGGAGCCTGTAGGGGGTTCAGTTACAACACTACAGCCCTGCCTCTCACTGGAGCCTGTAGGGGGTTCAGTTACAACACTACAGCCCTGCCTCTCACTGGAGCCTGTAGGGGGTTCAGTTACAACACTACAGCCCTGCCTCTCACTGGAGCCTGTAGGGGGTTCAGTTACAACACTACAGCCCTGCCTCTCACTGGAGCCTGTAGGGGGTTCAGTTACAACACTACAGTCCTGCCTCTCACTGGAGACTGTAGGGGGTTTAGTCAGTTACAACACTACAGCCCTGCCTCTCACTGGAGCCTGTAGGGGGTTCAGTTACAACACTACAGCCCTGCCTCTCACTGGAGACTGTAGGGGGTTCAGTCAGTTACAACACTACAGCCCTGCCTCTCACTGGAGACTGTAGGGGGTTCAGTCAGTTACAACACTACAGCCCTGCCTCTCACTGGAGACTGTAGGGGGTTCAGTCAGTTACAACACTACAGCCCTGCCTCTCACTGGAGACTGTAGGGGGTTCAGTCAGTTACAACACTACAGCCCTGCCTCTCACTGGAGACTGTAGGGGGTTCAGTCAGTTACAACACTACAGCCCTGCCTCTCACTGGAGACTGTAGGGGGTTCAGTCAGTTACAACACTACAGTTACAACACTACAGCCCTGCCTCTCACTGGAGACTGTAGGGGTTCAGTCAGTTACAACACTACAGCCCTGCCTCTCACTGGAGACTGTAGGGGGTTCAGTCAGTTACAACACTACAGCCCTGCCTCTCACTGGAGACTGTAGGGGGTTCAGTCAGTTACAACACTACAGTCCTGCCTCTCACTGGAGACTGTAGGGGGTTCAGTCAGTTACAACACTACAGCCCTGCCTCTCACTGGAGACTGTAGGGGGTTCAGTCAGTTACAACACTACAGTCCTGCCTCTCACTGGAGACTGTAGGGGGTTCAGTCAGTTACAACACTACAGCCCTGCCTCTCACTGGAGACTGTAGGGGGTTCAGTCAGTTACAACACTACAGTCCTGCCTCTCACTGGAGACTGTAGGGGGTTCAGTCAGTTACAACACTACAGTCCTGCCTCTCACTGGAGACTGTAGGGGGTTTAGTCAGTTACAACACTACAGCCCTGCCTCTCACTGGAGCCTGTAGGGGGTTCAGTTACAACACTACAGCCCTGCCTCTCACTGGAGACTGTAGGGGGTTCAGTCAGTTACAACACTACAGTCCTGCCTCTCACTGGAGACTGTAGGGGGTTTAGTCAGTTACAACACTACAGCCCTGCCTCTCACTGGAGCCTGTAGGGGGTTCAGTTACAACACTACAGCCCTGCCTCTCACTGGAGCCTGTAGGGGGTTCAGTTACAACACTACAGCCCTGCCTCTCACTGGAGCCTGTAGGGGGTTCAGTTACAACACTACAGCCCTGCCTCTCACTGGAGCCTGTAGGGGGTTCAGTTACAACACTACAGCCCTGCCTCTCACTGGAGCCTGTAGGGGGTTCAGTTACAACACTACAGTCCTGCCTCTCACTGGAGACTGTAGGGGGTTTAGTCAGTTACAACACTACAGCCCTGCCTCTCACTGGAGCCTGTAGGGGGTTCAGTTACAACACTACAGCCCTGCCTCTCACTGGAGCCTGTAGGGGGTTCAGTTACAACACTACAGCCCTGCCTCTCACTGGAGCCTGTAGGGGGTTCAGTTACAACACTACAGCCCTGCCTCTCACTGGAGACTGTAGGGGGTTCAGTCAGTTACAACACTACAGCCCTGCCTCTCACTGGAGACTGTAGGGGGTTCAGTCAGTTACAACACTACAGCCCTGCCTCTCACTGGAGACTGTAGGGGGTTTAGTCAGTTACAACACTACAGCCCTGCCTCTCACTGGAGACTGTAGGGGTTCAGTCAGTTACAACACTACAGCCCTGCCTCTCACTGGAGACTGTAGGGGGTTCAGTCAGTTACAACACTACAGCCCTGCCTCTCACTGGAGACTGTAGGGGGTTCAGTCAGTTACAACACTACAGCCCTGCCTCTCACTGGAGACTGTAGGGGGTTCAGTCAGTTACAACACTACAGCCCTGCCTCTCACTGGAGACTGTAGGGGGTTCAGTCAGTTACAACACTACAGCCCTGCCTCTCACTGGAGACTGTAGGGGGTTCAGTCAGTTACAACACTACAGCCCTGCCTCTCACTGGAGACTGTAGGGGGTTCAGTCAGTTACAACACTACAGCCCTGCCTCTCACTGGAGACTGTAGGGGGTTCAGTCAGTTACAACACTACAGCCCTGCCTCTCACTGGAGACTGTAGGGGTTCAGTCAGTTACAACACTACAGCCCTGCCTCTCACTGGAGACTGTAGGGGTTCAGTCAGTTACAACACTACAGCCCTGCCTCTCACTGGAGACTGTAGGGGTTCAGTCAGTTACAACACTACAGCCCTGCCTCTCACTGGAGACTGTAGGGGGTTCAGTCAGTTACAACACTACAGCCCTGCCTCTCACTGGAGCCTGTAGGGGGTTCAGTTACAACACTACAGCCCTGCCTCTCACTGGAGACTGTAGGGGGTTCAGTCAGTTACAACACTACAGCCCTGCCTCTCACTGGAGACTGTAGGGGGTTCAGTCAGTTACAACACTACAGCCCTGCCTCTCACTGGAGACTGTAGGGGGTTCAGTCAGTTACAACACTACAGCCCTGCCTCTCACTGGAGACTGTAGGGGGTTCAGTCAGTTACAACACTACAGCCCTGCCTCTCACTGGAGACTGTAGGGGGTTCAGTCAGTTACAACACTACAGCCCTGCCTCTCACTGGAGACTGTAGGGGGTTCAGTCAGTTACAACACTACAGTCCTGCCTCTCACTGGAGACTGTAGGGGGTTCAGTTAGTTCATTGAACTTATAATTTTCTTCCCTCTTCCCTCATTTGTATGGTGTGTGTGTGTGTGTGTGTGTGTGTGTGTGTGTGTGTGTGCCAGGTATTGAGTATTGAAATCCACTCTGCCCAGCCTCACAGACACCACACAGCACTTAACATCCAGCCGAGACAAACTGCCAACAATTCATCACCTCTCCCCGTCCTTTTCCTCTCAGACACGGAGACAGGATCCACATCTGTGAAAACACAATCACCTTCACACACACACACAATCACCTTCACACACACACACAATCACCTTCACACACACACACACACAATCACCTTCACACACAATCACCTTCACACACACACACTCACACACACACACACACACACAATCACCTTCTCACACACACACAATCACCTTCTCACACACACACAATCACCTTCTCACACACACACAATCACCTTCTCACACACACACAATCACCTTCTCACACACACACAATCACCTTCTCACACACACACAATCACCTTCTCACACACACACACACACACACACACACACACACACACACACACACACACACACACACACACACACACACACACACACACACACACACACACACACACACACACACACACACACACACACACACACACACACACACACACACACACACACACACACACACACACACACACACACACACACACAACCAAGGAGAAAGAGCGAGTCTCAGATGAAGAGAGAGGAAAGAGAACAAGTGGCAGAGAGAGAGAGAGAGTTCAACATAGAACATGGAACAACGTAGAACATGGAACAACGTAGAACATGGAACAACGTAGAACATGGAACAACGTAGAACATGGAACAACGTAGAACATGGAACAACGTAGAACATGGAACAACGTAGAACATGGAACAACGTAGAACATGGAACAACGTAGAACATGGAACAACGTAGAACACCAAATAACGCGGAGCAGAATTCAAAGCTGTGAACGATCTGAGAGACAAGGCAAGAAGGGCCTTCTATGCCATCAAAAGGACCATAAAATTCAACATACCAATTAGGATTTGGCTAAAAATACTTGAATCAGTCATAGAGCCCATTGCCCTTTATGGTTGTGAGGTCTGGGGTCCGCTCACCAACCAAGACTTCACAAAATGGGACAAACACCAAATTGAGACTGCATGCAGAATTCTGCAGAAATATCCTCCGTGTACAACGTAGAACACCAAATAATGAACGCAGAGCAGAATTAGGCCGATACCCACTAATTATCAAAATCCAGAAAAGAGCCGTTAAATTCTACAACCACCTAAAAGGAAGCGATTCCCAAACCTTCCATAACAAAGCCATCACCTACAGAGAAATGAACCTGGAGAAGAGTTGTCACGCCCTGACCTTAGGGTGGTTTGTTTGTCTATGGGGTCTTTATGTCTATGGTTGCATTAGATTGGTTCTCAATCAGAGGCAGGTGTTTATCGTTGTCTCTGATTGGGGACCATATTTAGGCAGCCATATTCCTTGGGTATTTGGTGGGTTATTGTCTATGTGTCGTTGCCGGTCAGAACTCGTGTCTCATAGCTTCACGGGTGTTTATCGTTGTCTCTGATTGGGGACCATATTTAGGCAGCCATATTCCTTGGGTATTTGGTGGGTTGTTGTCTATGTGTCGTTGCCTGTCAGAACTCGTGTCTCATAGCTTCACGGGTGTTTATCGTTGTCTCTGATTGGGGACCATATTTAGGCAGCCATATTCCTTGGGTATTTGGTGGGTTGTTGTCTATGTGTCGTTGCCTGTCAGAACTCGTGTCTCATAGCTTCACGGGTGTTTATCGTTGTCTCTGATTGGGGACCATATTTAGGCAGCCATATTCCTTGGGTATTTGGTGGGTTGTTGTCTATGTGTCGTT
Organism: Oncorhynchus gorbuscha; assembly: GCF_021184085.1. Taxonomy (NCBI): domain Eukaryota; kingdom Metazoa; phylum Chordata; class Actinopteri; order Salmoniformes; family Salmonidae; genus Oncorhynchus; species Oncorhynchus gorbuscha. Next base: position 94,111 of record NW_025746647.1, read on the forward strand.
GCCTGTCAGGCTGTCAGATTTGGTGGGTTACTCGTGTCTCATAGCTTCACGGGTGTTTATCGTTGTCTCTGATTGGGGACCATATTTAGGCAGCCATATTCCTTGGGTATTTGGTGGGTTGTTGTCTATGTGTCGTTGCCTGTCAGAACTCGTGTCTCATAGCTTCACGGGTGTTTATCGTTGTCTCTGATTGGGGACCATATTTAGGCAGCCATATTCCTTGGGTATTTGGTGGGTTGTTGTCTCGTGTCTCACGGGTGTTTTGTATAGTTTGTTCAGTGTTTATTCTTCATTAAAAGGTATTCATATCACGCCTTGGTCTCCTCGTTATGACGAACGTGACAAGAGTCCCCTGAGCAAGCTGGTCCTGGGACGCTGTTCAGAAACACCCCCCGCAGAGCCCCAGAACAGCAGCACAATTAGACCCAAGCAAATCATGAGAAAACAAAAAGATAATTACTTGACACATTGGAAAGAATTAACAAAAAAACAGAGCAAACTAGAATGCTATTTGGCCCTAAACAGAGAGTACACAGCGGCAGAATACCTGACCACTGTGACTGACCCAAAATTAAGGAAAGCTTTGACTTTGTACAGACTCAGTGAGCATAGCCTTGCTATTGAGAAAGGCCGCCGTAGGCAGACATGGCTCTCAAGAGAAGACAGGCTATGTGCTCACTGCCCACAAAATGAGGTGGAAACTGAGCTGCACTTCCTAACCTCCTGCCCAATGTATGACCATATTAGAGAGACATATTTCCCTCAGATTACACAGATCCACAAAGAATTCGAAAACAAATCCAAGTTTGATAAACTCTCATATCTACTGGGTGAAATTCCACAGTGTGCATCACAGCAGCAAGATTTGTGACCTGTTGCCACGAGAAAAGGGCAACCAGTGAAGAACAAACACCATTGTAAATACAACCCATATTTATGCTTATTTATTTTATCTTGTGTCCTTTAACTATTTGTACATTGTATATATATATAATATGACATTTGTAATGTCTTTACTGTTTTTAAACTTCTGTATGTGTAATGTTTACTGTTAATTTTTATTGTTTATTTCACTTTATATGTTATCTACCTCACTTGCTTTGGCAATGTTAACTAACACATGTTTCCCATGCCAATAAAGCCCTTGAATTGAATTGAATTGAGACAGAGAGAGAGAGAGAGAGAGAGAGAGAAACAGAGAGAGAGGTACAGAGAAGGGCTGAATGATTATGTGTGCAATACCCATATCGCTCCATACAACAAACACTAGACTACGGTACCTCCTCCAATGAGGTTGGTCAGACAATACTGACCAATCACAAGCGGCCTCTCACTCTCTGCATGGCATGCAAATACTGGCCAATCACAAGCGTCCCTTCAGTTAGATGCTGGTGAGGACAGAAAGATCTTCACCTCAGTTAGATGCTGGTGAGGACAGAAAGGTCTTCATCTCAGTTAGATGCTGGTGAGGACAGAACGATCTTCATCTCAGGTAGATGCTGTTGAGGACAGAAAGATCTTCACCTCAGTTAGATGCTGGTGAGGACAGAAAGGTCTTCATCTCAGGTAGATGCTGGTGAGGACAGAAAGATCTTCATCTCAGTTAGATGCTGGTGAGGACAGAAAGATCTTCACCTCAGTTAGATGCTGGTGAGGACAGAAATATCTTGACCTCAGTAAGATGCTGGTGAGGACAGAAAGATCTTCACCTCCCTGACACTAACCCTGACCCTGACCCTGACCCTAACCCTAACCCTGACCCTGACCCTGACCCTGACCCTGACCCTAACCCTGACCCTGACCCTGACCCTGACCCTAACCCTAACCCTGACCCTGACCCTGACCCTGACCCTAACCCTAACCCTGACCCTGACCCTGACCCTGAACCTAACCCTGACCCTGACCCTGACCCTGACCCTGACACTGACCCTGACCCAACCTTATATTTCTCGTCCAATAGTTTGTCAATGTAGAGATGACTTAGATATGAGACTGATAGTGACCTTGGTGTTTCTAGTCTCCTAGAGAGAGGACTTAGATATGAGACTAATAGTGACCTTGGTGTCTCTAGTCTCCTAGAGGACTTAGATATGAGACTGATAGTGACCTTGGTGTTTCTAGTCTCCTAGAGAGAGGACTTAGATATGAGACTGATAGTGACCTTGGTGTCTCTAGTCTCCTAGAGAGAGGACTTAGATATGAGACTGATAGTGACCTTGGTGTCTCTAGTCTCCTAGAGGACTTAGATATGAGACTGATAGATGACCTTGGTGTTTCTAGTCTCCTAGAGGACTTAGATATGAGACTGATAGTGACCTTGGTGTCTCTAGTCTCCTAGAGGACTTAGATATGAGACTGATAGATGACCTTGGTGTTTCTAGTCTCCTAGAGGACTTAGATATGAGACTGATAGTGACCTTGGTGTTTCTAGTCTCCTAGAGAGAGGACTTAGATATGAGACTGATAGTGACCTTGGTGTCTCTAGTCTCCTAGAGAGAGGACTTAGATATGAGACTGATAGTGACCTTGGT
>NW_025746648.1:0-10000 GCF_021184085.1 Oncorhynchus gorbuscha
AGCCAGACTGTCCTCTCTGGGCAGCCAGGTATGTCTGTGACGACCAGTCTCTATAGCCAGACTGTCCTCTCTGGGCAGCCAGACTGTCCTCTCTGGGCAGCCAGGTTTGTCTGTGACGACTGGTCTCTATAGCCAGACTGTCCTCTCTGGGCAGCCAGACTGTCCTCTCTGGGCAGCCAGGTTTGTCTGTGACGACTGGTCTCTATAGCCAGACTGTCCTCTCTGGGCAGCCAGACTGTCCTCTCTGGGCAGCCAGTTTTGTCTGTGACGACCGGTCTCTATAGCCAGACTGTCCTCTCTGGGCAGCCAGACTGTCCTCTCTGGGCAGCCAGGTTTGTCTGTGACGACCGGTCTCTATAGCCAGACTGTCCTCACTGAGCAGCCAGGTTTGTCTGTGACGACTGGTCTCTATAGCCAGACTGTCCTATCTGGGCAGCCAGACTGTCCTCTCTGGGCAGCCAGATTGTCCTCTCTGGGCAGCCAGACTGTCCTCTCTGGGCAGCCAGGTTTGTCTGTGACGACTGGTCTCTATAGCCAGACTGTCCTCTCTGGGCAGCCAGGTTTGTCTGTGACGACCGGTCTCTACAGCCAGCCTGTCCACTCTGGGCAGCCAGGTTTGTCTGTGACGACCGCTCTCTATATCCAGACTGTCCTCTCTGGGCAGCCAGACTGTTCTCTCTGGGCAGCCAGGTTTGTCTGTGATGACCGGTCTCTATAGCCAGACTCTCCTCTCTGGGCAGCCAGGTTTGTCTGTGACGACCGGTCTCTATATCCAGACTGTCCTCTCTGGGTAGCCAGGTTTGTCTGTGATGACCGGTCTCTATAGCCAGACTCTCCTCTCTGGGCAGCCAGGTTTGTCTGTGACGACCGGTCTCTATATCCAGACTGTCCTCTCTGGGCAGCCAGGTTTGTCTGTAACGACTGGTCTCTATAGCCAGACTGTCCTCTCTGGGCAGCCAGACTGTCCTCTCTGAGCAGCCAGACTGTCCTCTCTGGGCAGCCAGGTTTGCCTGTGATGACCGGTCTCTATAGCCAGACTGTGCTCACTGAGTCTGTACCTAGTCATTGTTTTCTATCAGTCACAGTGGTGAGATAGCCTGACACCATGTACCGTCTGTTTAGAGACAAATAGCATTGAAGTTTACTTCGATTTTTTGTGGTGTCTTTCCAAAATTATATATTTTTCATTTTGCTCTATGGGGTTGGTTTGGGTTTGTGAACTGAGCCTCAGAACTAACTGGCTGAGTTCTGTCCTGAGGCTCTATGGGGTTGGTTTGGGTTTGTGAACTGAGCCTCAGAACCAACTGGCTGAGGGGACTCTTCTCTGGTTTCATCTCTTGACATTGTAGAGCTGTGTGATGGATGTTTTGGGGTCACTTGTTTTTAGATGGTTCTACAAATTAATGTCTCTTTTTTTATATTTGAATGAGGAGGGCCCAGTTCTGCTCTACATGAGTAATGTTGAGTTTTTCTTTGCACATGCAATTCAGTCTTGCAAAACTCTGCATGGAGTATTTCGATTGGATGTTTGTCCCATTTGGTAAATTCGTTATGTGACGCCCCCCACTCTGTGAAGATCCTCCCACTCTGTGATGCCCCTCCCACTCTGTGATGCCCCTCCCACTCTGTGACACACCTCCCACTCTGTGACGCCCCTCCCACTCTGTGACGCCCCTCCCACTCTGAAGATCCTCCCACTCTGTGAAGATCCTCCCACTCTGTGACGATCCTCCCACTCTGTGACGATCCTCCCACTCTGTGACGATCCTCCCACTCTGTGACGCCCCTCCCACTCTGACGCCCCTCCCACTCTGTGACGCTCCTCCCACTCTCTCTCTTTGCTCTTGTTTTCCTGAATAGGAAAATGCAGCTGTTCCCCATTCATTGAGGAGACTCTCCATGCAGACAGACAAATTATGCTCTTCTTGCTTTCTCTCAGCTCGTTCACAGCCATGTGAAAGCTACCTGTGTTGCTGATATTTAGTCCTACATACGTGTAGTTTGTGTGTTCTAATAGAACTGTGTCCAAATATAATTTATTTTTCTAATCCTGATTTCTGGAACTTTTTTTAATTTTTAGATTAACGTTCAGAGCCCAGGTCTGACAGACCCTCCTTAGTGGGAGACAGCAGCACCAGGTCATCTGTCTACAACGGACACTTGATTTCAGGGTTGTGTAGGGTGATACCAGGTGACAGTCTTCTGTTTCACAATTTTTATTTTATGTTTAACCTTTATTTAACTAGGCAAGTCAGTTAAGATCAAATTATTATTTTCAATGACGGCAGTTAACTGCCTTTTTCAGGGGCAGAACGACAGATTTTTACTTTGTCAGCTCGGGGATTTGATCTAGCAACCTTTTGGTTACTGGCCCAACACTATAATCACTAGGCTACCCTGCCGCCTCAAAATGTCGATCTTAAATAGTGTTGGACATATTGCGCAGCCCTGTTTCACTCCACTTCCCTGAGGGAAGAAGTCTGTTTGCTTGTTGCCAATTTGAACCACACATTTGTTTTTAGTGTACATTGATTTAATAACATATGTTTTCCCTCCAATACCACTTTCTGTTAGTTTATAAAAAGAGCCTTGTGCCAAATTGAATCAAATTCTTCAAAGTCAAAGTATTCAAAGTCTAAGTCGCTCTGGATAAGAGCGTCTGCTAAATGACTTAAATGTAAATGTAAATGTACAGATCACGTGTAGATTGTGCCTTTGTTTTGGTTTGTTTGTCAGTTAGTGTGGAGGGTGGAAATGTGGTCTGCTGTACCATCGGTTTCTACAAATCCAATCTGGATCAGTTAGTGTGGAGGGTGGAAATGTGGTCTGCCGTACCATCGGTTTCTACAAATCCAATCTGGATCAGTTAGTGTGGAGGGTGGAAATGTGGTCTGTCGTACCATCGGTTTCTACAAATCCAATCTGGATCAGTTAGTGTGGAGGGTGGAAATGTGGTCTGCTGTACCATCGGTTTCTACAAATCCAATCTGGATCAGTTAGTGTGGAGGGTGGAAATGTGGTCTGTGGTACCATCGGTTTCTACAAATCCAATCTGGATCAGTTAGTGTGGAGGGTGGAAATGTGGTCTGTTGTACCATCGGTTTCTACAAATCCAATCTGGATCAGTTAGTGTGGAGGGTGGAAATGTGGTCTGTTGTACCATCGGTTTCTACAAATCCAATCTGGATCAGTTGTGTTCATTAAGACAATTATGTAGTCTGCTATTTATGATACTGCTATTTATGATACTGCAGAGAATTTTCCCCAAGTTGCTGTTCATGCAAATTCCTCAAATTATTTAAGTCAAATTTGTCTACATTTTTATTGATTGGTGTGATCTCTCTCAATTCAATTTCAATTGAAGGGGCTTTATTAGCATGGGAATCATATGTTAACACTGCCAAAGCAAGTGAAATAGATAAACAAAAAGTGAAATAAACAATAACAAATTATCAGTGAACATTATACTCACTAAAGTTCCAAAAGAATATAGACATTTCAAATGCCAGTGTTTATGGGTCTGTGTAATCTGAGATAGTCAGGTATTCTATCACGGTGTACTCTGTTTAGGGTCAAATAGCATTCTTGTTTTCTCCTTTTGTTTTGTAAATTCTTTGTAATGTGTCAAGTAATGATCTTTTTGTTTTCTCATGATTTGGTTGGGTCTTATTGTGTTGCTGTCCTGGGGCTCTGTGGGGTCTGTTTGTGTTTGTGAACTGAGCCCCAGGACCAGCTTGCTTAGGGGACTCTTCTCCAGGTTCATCTCTCTGTAGGTGGTGGCTTTGTTACGGAAGGTTTGGGAATCGTTTCCTTTTAGGTGGTTGTAGAATTAACAGCTTTTTTACGGATTTTGATAGCTGGTATCTGCCTAATTCTGCTCTGCGTGCATTATTTGATGTTGTACGTTGTACATTTATAATACAGGTTATTTTTGTAGAATTCTGCATGCAGTCTCTCAATTTGGTGTTTGTCACATTTAGTGAATTCTTGGTTGGTGAGCGGACCCCAGACCCCACACCTCATAAAGGACAGTTATTTAACTCATTAATTTACTTTTAGCCAGATCCTAATTGGTATGTCACATTTAATGTTCCTTTTAATGGCATAGAAGACCCTTCTTGCTTTGTGTCTCAGATCGCTCACAGCTTTTTGGAAGTTACCTGTGGCGCTGATGTTTAGGCCAAAGGTATATATCGTTTTTTTGTGTGCTCTAGGGCAATGGTGTCTAGATGGAATTTGTATTTGTGGTCCTAGTGACTGGACCTTTTCTGGAACACAATCATTTGTTATCTTACTGTGATTTACTGTCAGGGCCCAGGTCTGACAGAATCTGTGCAGAAGATCTAGGTGCTGCTGTAGGCCCTCCTTGGTTGGGGACAGAAGCACCAGATCATCAGCAAACAGTAGACATTTGACTTGAGATTCTAGTAGGGTGAGGCCGGGTGCTGCCGACTTTTCTAGTGCCCACGCCAATTCATTGATATATTTGTTGAAGAGGGTGGGGCTCAAGCTGCATCCCTGTCTCACCCCACGGCCCTGTGGGAAGAAATGTGTTTTTTTACCAATTTTAACCAAACACTTGTTGTTGTGTACATTCATTTTATAATGTTGTTCCCCCAACAACACTTTCCATCAAATTGTATGGCAGGACCTTATTCTAAATTGAGTCAAAAGCTTTATTGAAATCAACAAAGCATGATAAGTCTTTGCCTATGTTTGAATTTGTTTGTTAATTAGGGTGTGCAGGGTGAATACGTGGTCTGTCATACGGTAATTTCGTAAAAAGCCAATTTTACATTTGCTCATTGTTTTCACTTTTTCGCTGAAGAAATGTATGAGTCTGCTGTTAATGATTACGCAGAGGATTTTCCCAAGGTTGCTGTTGACGCATATCCCACAGTAGTTAATGGGGTCAAGTTTGTCTCCACTTTTGTGGATTGGGGTGATCAGCCTTACTTCCAAATATTAGGGAAGAGGCCAGAGCTGAGGATGATGTTAAACAGTTTAAGTGGAATTTGTGATCTGTATGTTTTATCATTTCATTTAGGATACCATCAACTCCACAGGCCGTTTTGAGTTGGAGACTTTGTATTTTGTCCTGTAGTTCATTTAATGTAATTGGAGAATCCAGTGGGTTCTGGTAGTCTTTAATAGTTCATTCTAAGATTTGTATTTGATTTGTATATATCTCTTCCTCTCTCTCTCCCCGTCTCTCTCTCTCTCTGTCTCTCTCCCTCTCTTTCTCTCTCCCTCTCTTTCTCTCTCTCTCCCCGTCTCTCTCTCCCCCTGTCTCTCTCTCCCCCTGTCTCTCTCTCCCCCCTGTCTCTCTCTCTCCCCTGTCTCTCTCTCCCCCTGTCTCTCTCTCTCCCCCTGTCTCTCTCTCTCCCCGTCTCTCTCTCTCCCTGTCTCTCTCTCTCTGTCTCTCTAAACTAACACCACAGGTCCACAGACAGGCTAATTGTTGATCCTTTGACAGAGGAGTGAAAAGACAGAGCCTAGCCGAGTCCCGGAGACCACAGGTTGCCCTGCCATCTCCCTGTTACCACCTCCAGCAAGGCATCATCCATGGCTAAAGGCTTCTACATCAGTAAGAACATGGGGCTAGCAGGTCTTCTGATGGGGGCTGTAGCAGTGGTCATCATCATAGCCCTGGCAGCAGTCTACGATAAAGAAAAGACCAAGAACCAGAATAAACCTGTGGATGGTGTGGCCATGTTGACCACTGCCTCTCCAACCACCTCCTCCACCCTCTCCACTCCTAAAGACCCCTGGGAACACTACAGACTGCCTGACTCCCTGTCTCCTGTCTCCTACAACATCACCCTCTGGCCTCGACTGGTTGTCAATGCCTCTACTGGCCTCTACATCTTCACAGGACAGTCAACTGTGGTGTTCCAGTGTAAGAAGGACACAGATCTGATCATCATCCACTGTAACAAGCTGAACTTGACTCTGCTCAACGGCCACCATGCTAGACTGACTGGCCTGGATGGAGCGACTGCTCCCACCGTAAAGACTAGCTGGCTGCAGGTGAAGACGGAGTACCTGGTCATTCAGCTGAATGGGAAGCTAACTGCTGGGAAATCCTATAGACTTTCCACAGACTTCCAGGGAGAGCTGGCTGATGATCTGAAAGGATTCTATAGGAGTGAATATACAGAAGATGGTGGTAAAAAGTAAGTACCAACTGATACTAGATACAGTAGACCCCTGGTCCTTCCTCTCTGATACTAGATACAGTAGACCCCTGGATGATACTAAATACAGTAGACCCCTGGATGATACTAGATACAGTAGACCCCTGGTCCTTCCTCTCTGATACTGGATACAGTAGACCCCTGGTCCTTCCTCTCTGATACTAGATACAGTAGACCCCTGGTCCTTCCTCTCTGATACTAGATACAGTAGACCCATGGATGATACTAGATACAGTAGACCCCTGGATGATACTAGATACAGTAGACCCCTGGATGATACTAGATACAGTAGACCCCTGGATGATACTAGATACAGTAGACCCCTGGATGCTACTAGATACAGTAGACCCCTGGATGATACTAGATACAGTAGACCCCTGGTCCTTCCTCTCTGATACTAGATACAGTAGACCCCTGGATGATACTAGATACAGTAGACCCCTGGATGATACTAGATACAGTAGACCCCTGGATGATACTAGATACAGTAGACCCCTGGATGATACTAGATACAGTAGACCCCTGGATGATACTAGATACAGTAGACCCATGGATGATACTAGATACAGTAGACCCCTGGATGATACTAGATACAGTAGACCCCTGGATGATACTAGATACAGTAGACCCCTGGTCCTTCCTCTCTGATACTAGATACAGTAGACCCCTGGTCCTTCCTCTCTGATACTAGATACAGTAGACCCCTGGATGATACTAGATACAGTAGACCCCTGGATGATACTAGATACAGTAGACCCCTGGTCCTTCCTGTCTGATACTAGATACAGTAGACCCCTGGATGATACTAGATACAGTAGACCCCTGGATGATACTAGATACAGTAGACCCCTGGATGATACTAGATACAGTAGACCCATGGATGATACTAGATACAGTAGACCCCTGGATGATACTAGATACAGTAGACCCCTGGATGATACTAGATACAGTAGACCCCTGGATGCTACTAGATACAGTAGACCCCTGGATGATACTAGATACAGTAGACCCCTGGATGATACTAGATACAGTAGACCCCTGGATGATACTAGATACAGTAGACCCCTGGATGATACTAGATACAGTAGACCCCTGGATGATACTAGATACAGTAGACCCCTGGATGATACTAGATACAGTAGACCCCTGGATGATACTAGATACAGTAGACCCCTGGATGCTACTAGATACAGTAGACCCCTGGATGATACTAGATACAGTAGACCCCTGGATGCTACTAGATACAGTAGACCCCTGGATGATACTAGATACAGTAGACCCCTGGATGATACTAGATACAGTAGACCCCTGGATGATACTAGATACAGTAGACCCCTGGTCCTTCCTCTCTGATACTAGATACAGTAGACCCCTGGATGATACTAGATACAGTAGACCCCTGGATGATACTAGATACAGTAGACCCCTGGATGCTACTAGATACAGTAGACCCCTGGATGCTACTAGATACAGTAGACCCCTGGATGATACTAGATACAGTAGACCCCTGGATGCTACTAGATACAGTAGACCCCTGGATGATACTAGATACAGTAGACCCCTGGATGATACTAGATACAGTAGACCCCTGGTCCTTCCTCTCTGATACTAGATACAGTAGACCCCTGGATGATACTAGATACAGTAGACCCCTGGATAATACTAGATACAGTAGACCCCTGGATGCTACTAGATACAGTAGACCCCTGGTCCTTCCTCTCTGATACTAGATACAGTAGACCCCTGGATGATACTAGATACAGTAGACCCCTGGATGATACTAGATACAGTAGACCCCTGGATGATACTAGATACAGTAGACCCCTGGATGATACTAGATACAGTAGACCCCTGGATGATACTAGATACAGTAGACCCCTGGTCCTTCCTCTCTGATACTAGATACAGTAGACCCCTGGATGATACTATATTTACATTACATTTAAGTCATTTAGCAGACGCTCTTATCCAGAGCGACTTACAAATTGGTGCATTCACCTTATGACATCCAGTGGAACAGTCACTTTACAATAGTGCATCTAAATCTTAAAGGGGGGGATGAGAGGGATTACTTATCCTATCCTAGGTATTCCTTAAAGAGGTGGGGTTTCAGGTGTCTCCGGAAGGTGGTGATTGACTCCGCTGTCCTGGCGTCGTGAGGGAGTTTGTTCCACCATTGGGGGGCCAGAGCAGCGAACAGTTTTGACTGGGCTGAGCGGGAGCTGTACTTCCTCAGTGGTAGGGAGGCGAGCAGGCCAGAGGTGGATGAACGCAGTGCCCTTGTTTGGGTGTAGGGCCTGATCAGAGCCTGGAGGTACTGAGGTGCCGTTCCCCTCACAGCTCCGTAGGCAAGCACCATGGTCTTGTAGTGGATGCGAGCTTCAACTGGAAGCCAGTGGAGAGAACGGAGGAGCGGGGTGACGTGAGAGAACTTGGGAAGGTTGAACACCAGACGGGCTGCGGCGTTCTGGATGAGTTGAAGGGGTTTAATGGCACAGGCAGGGAGCCCAGCCAACAGCAAGTTGCAGTAGTCCAGACGGGAGATGACAAGTGCCTGGATTAGGACCTGCGCCGCTTCCTGTGTGAGGCAGGGTCGTACTCTGCGGATGTTGTAGAGCATGAACCTACAGGAACGGGCCACCGCCTTGATGTTGGTTGAGAATGACAGGGTGTTGTCCAGGATCACGCCAAGGTTCTTAGCGCTCTGGGAGGAGGACACAATGGAGTTGTCCACCGTGATGGCGAGATCATGGAACGGGCAGTCCTTCCCCGGGAGGAAGAGCAGCTCCGTCTTGCCGAGGTTCAGCTTGAGGTGGTGATCCGTCATCCACACTGATATGTCTGCCAGACATGCAGAGATGCGATTCGCCACCTGGTCATCAGAAGGGGGAAAGGAGATGATTAATTGTGTGTCGTCTGCATAGCAATGATAGGAGAGACCATGTGAGGTTATGACAGAGCCAAGTGACTTGGTGTATAGCGAGAATAGGAGAGGGCCAAGAACAGAGCCCTGGGGGACACCAGTGGTGAGAGCGAGTGGTGAGGAGACAGATTCTCGCCAGGCCACCTGGTAGGAGCGACCTGTCAGGTAGGACGCAATCCAAGCGTGGGCCGCGCCGGAGATGCCCAACTCGGAGAGGGTGGAGAGGAGGATCTGATGGTTCACAGTATTGAAGGCAGCCGATAGATCTAGAAGGATGAGAGCAGAGGAGAGAGAGTTAGCTTTAGCAGTGCGGAGCCCCTCCGTGATACAGAGGAGAGCAGTCTCAGTTGAATGACTAGTCTTGAAACCTGACTACTAGATACAGTAGACCCCTGGATGATACTAGATACAGTAGACCCCTGGATGATACTAGATACAGTAGACCCCTGGATGATACTAGATACAGTAGACCCATGGATGATACTAGATACAGTAGACCCCTGGTCCTTCCTCTCTGATACTAGATACAGTAGACCCCTGGATGATACTAAATACAGCACTTTGAGATATCAGCTGATGTAAGACGGGCTATATAAATACATTTGATTTGATACATACAGTAGACTCCTGGTTTGTATGAATCCTCTCAGTAGCCTGAACAGTTCTTTTCATCCTGTAACATGATATTGAATCTGATCTGTTTCCAGAGTTGTAGCCACGTCTCAGATGCAGGCTACGTTCGCCAGGAAAGCCTTCCCCTGTTTTGATGAACCTGTCATGAAGGCCGTCTTCCACATAACACTCATCCACCAACGAGGAACTGTAGCTCTGTCCAACGGCCGGGACGTTGGTTAGTTCACAGCCTATACACTACCCTCTT